>NW_020956582.1:60913-117269 GCF_003031625.1 Empidonax traillii
ATTTTGGGGGGAAAAAAAGATAAGGGAAGGGGGCGTTTTGAAAAGCAGGTCCGCGAGAAGGCGGAGAGCAGCGGGGCTGCGTCCCCACGGCCACGCGTGGGACGGTCGCGTTACGCAACCACGGTGGGGACGGGGATGCCCCGAGCCCCGCACGGTGACCCGGCGGTGTTGGGGAAGGGGGGAACACGGGGCCGCTCCCGGGGCCGGGAGAGCCGCGGGAGCGCTGCCAGGGCAAGGCAGGGCAGGGCAGGGCAGGGCAGGCAGCGCGATAAACCCCCCCACACCCCCACCCCGGGGAGAGGCGGGCGCCGGGAGGGGGAGCGTTAAAACGACCGGGTGAAAGAACGCGGAGCGCGGGGGGCGCGGAGCCCTCGGCACGGCCCCGTCCTGCGGGCGGGCAGCGGCCCCGCCGCCGCCATGGCCGGCGGAGCGCGGGAGGGCCCCGCTGGCCGCTCGGCCGCCCACCTGCCCCGCACCGCGCCGGGCCCGGAGCACACGCACCCACCCACCCACACACCCACCGCCGCGCCCGCGGGAGCCTACCCGGAGCGGGGCCGGAGCACGGGGCGCCGCGGAGCCGCCAGGCTCGGCTGGGCTCGGCTCGGCTCGGCCGGATCCCCCCTGCGCCCCGGCGGCGGCGGGAGGAGCCGCGGCGGCCGCGCCAATCCGGGGCGGAGCGGGGCGGGACGCGGAGCCGGCGGGGAGGGCCGCGGGGAGGGCCGCGGGGCCGCCCCCGCGCCGCGCCAGGCACCGGCAGCCCCGCCGCGCCAGGCACCGGGGACTCGGCTCGGGGCGCTGCCCGTTCCTGGGGACTCGAGCCCCCCGCAACCCCCGCCGCTCGCCCCGCCGTGCCCGGGCTCGGAGCGCCCTGCCCGCCTTTGGCGACCGACGTGGCACCGGGAGCCGCGGGGGTGCCGGTTCTCGGCCCGCTGTGTGGCAGCGGCAGGTTAACGTGGTGGTTAACAGGCTAAAGAGCTGCGCGGTCCTCTGCAGGAGGCCAAAAACTCGTTGGATAGAGCTCCTGGCTTTCAAATCTACCGAACTCCCGATTGCAGGGCCGAAAGGATCACAGGATCGGTTGGGTCGGAAAATACCTCTGAGATCACCGAGTCCAACCTATGACTGAGCACCACCACCACCACCACGTCAGGTAGACCGTGGCACAAAGTGCCACATCGAGTCTTTGCTTAAACACCTCCAAGGTGACTCAACCACCTCCCTGGACAGCCCATCCCAAAAGAGCTGCTGGGAGGTCACTGAGAGTGTCCCTCGGTAGTGAAACCCCACCAGAGAGGTGCCGGCCTTGCCAGTTTGTTTTGCCAACGTTGCCTTCCCAGGAACAATCGCTAAATACCCTTTGCTGTCATCTGCCCTTGACGAGCTGCTGTTCCTGGTGTAGATTATCCGGGGAGGCACAGCTGTGCAGACCCAGGCAGTGGTTTGTCACGCAAGTGTCACCCCCAGCCATCCTCTCTGTGCTGTCCCGGTGGAGCCTCAGCCTGTAGGGAGAAAGAAACAGGCACTGGAGAAATCCTTCTAAACCAGAGGTAACGAGAACAAGCAAGAAACACAAAGGGAAGGCATTGGGAAAAGGGGAATAAAGGGGTGAAACCAGCTGATGACTTGAGCCTAAAGGGGTTCCTGCAAGAAGGAGCTTCCCCTCTCCTTAAAAGATTTTGGCAGTTCATTTCCAGTTAGAGGGATGTGGGCAGGGATGGAGATTCCCATGGAGGACCAGCTATGAATCAGGGGGAGGGCAGGGTAGCAAACCAAGAAGGCCTGGTTTCTCTCACACCCGAGGGTACAGCACTAAGCTGTATTATGGGAGGTTTAGGTTGGATATTAGGAAAAAGTTTTTCACTCAGAGGATGGTTGGGCACTGAACAGGCTCCCCAGGGCAGGGAGCACAGCACCAATTCTGCCAAATTCAAGAAGAATTTGGACGATGCTCTCAGGCGCATGGGGGGATTGTTGGGATGTCCCATGCAGGGCCAGGAGCTGGACTCATTGATCCTTATGGGCACTTCCAACTCAGGATATTCTATGATTCTATGATTCCCTGAGCTGCAGGAGGGCAGCACTACTTATTCTGTGTAATAGAACACTGTGAGGAGATCCTTGAGGCCGTTCTTAAGCTAAAAAGCAGTCTAAGTGTGTCAGCACAGCACTGTGATAGTCCTGACAAGGGGCAGAGCTAATTAGCCAAGGCCCAGGATCACATTAATGTGGTGTCTCAGATGGCTGAGATGAACCTCCTAAAGCCTCTGGAGTCCCTGTTGACTACAGCCACTACATACAAAGACAAAGAGAGGGCAGGAAGGAAGATAGAGGTGAAATGAGTTGCTGAAGGTCAAATATTAGATCAGGAGAGAAATCAGACCCCTCCAGTACTTTCTCCTCTGAACCGTAACAAAACCCCAGAACAACAATGGGATTTAGCTGCTGCTGACACAGGAGCTTCCTGTGTTCCAGGGGAAAATTCTGGATTTTGGTATAGGACCAAATGCTCATGGAAAAAAAAAACCTCTTTACTAGCATGACCCCACAGTTCAGTGACATACAGTGCCACGCAAGATATCACTAGATGACTTAAAGAGGGATGAAATATGTGCCCTGTCATATTAGAAGGTGGCCCCACAAGGGTACAGTCCCAATCTTTTGTTGTAAGTCGATAAAGACAGAAAACTGCCATTTGCTGCTAAATGACTCCTAACAATTAAACAACCTTTCTCCTCCCACCGCCTCGGGGCATTTACAGATAATATAAGAAAGATTTTGCACATTGTTTAGCTTACATGGCCATCTGGTCCTTCTGCATTTCAGTAGCCTCGAATATTAAAAAAAAAAAAAAAAAAGATAAAGAAAACCAGTCCTATCTTATCGGAGAGCTGGAGAAGTTTAACTCTGTCAGAGTACACAGGATTAACCAAGTCCTCACAGCTCTTTTATTGTTTCCATCTTGATTAACGGTCACATTCATCAACAGCTTTGTGTTGTCCCCTGTAAACCGAGCTGTTCCCTGCTGACACTGTTTCAACCATGAAACACAACTCCAGCAGTTGCATCCGCCTTCTGTAGGTGTTCTGCTCCTGGGCAGTGGAGACACAACAGGGGCACATGCTGAGAGAAGATACGTACAGGTTCTCAGCCAAAATTTAAAACCACTATTGCTAGAAGTCTTGTGTGAGTAGGGAAAAAGGTGCTCTTTTCAGAGGAAAATGCAGTGGTCTTGGCCTAAGTCAGAAACCTACTTCCTGCTGCTGAGACGTCACCTAATCCCACTGCACTAAGCAGTTTCTTCATCTGCTTCTGCTCAAGGGGATAAAAGCACAATTCCCCCCAAAGTAACCTGCTCCAAAGCCTCTGGAAACAACAAGAAGTTTGGTCTCAACTCAGCTTATGGTTGGCTTATGGTTGAAGCCAGCACTTGTTCTGGGGTTAATTCCCGCTCCCCTCTTCCCCGGTGGAAGAAAACCAAGAAGGGTTGAGTCTGTTTGGAAAGACATGTGATTTCCTTAAGAATGTGGCTTTGGGCCTTGGAGGAAGAAGCCAGATGAGGATGCTTTCACCTGTAGTGCTGGAGCAGGTTTTTGAGTGAATTCTGTAGCAGGAGGGAACATTCGGTGTAAATGCACTGTAAATAACAGAGGATGTACAGATATGCTGAGACAAAAACCACTCAGGCCGTGTTCCCAACTGCACTTTGCGTTGTACCATTGCTAGTTTGCATTTCAGGGAGAGCTGGGAGCTTATAAATGCGCTGCAACATCCAGCTTTTGGGTATCGGCTGCCAGAGCGCAATAGAATACCCAGAGTCAGGTACCTCATCCTTCTATTTATAGCCTGGAGAGTGTCAGACTCTTCCCAAGGGCGAGTAGAAACTCCCACCTGCCAAGCAGAGAGACCTGGGAGAAGGAAACATCAAAGGAGGGATGTATTAGACTTGCTTTGCATAGCCAGTTGTGTGGGTGTTTCCATCAGCTCGGGATCCTGGGCCCATACATGCGGGGTTTCGGAGTCTGTCAGTGCTCTTTGAAGGATCAGAGCAAGGACAACAATTCCTGTTTAACACCGTGGGTGTCGGGGTTGCATTTGATGTTTGTTATCTGTGCTGATCTAGGTGGTAGAGAAATATCTAGGAAAGGGAAGAGTCTCTCCAAACCCATCCAGGTGGGAGCCCAAATGTCTCTCTACCTGCTTGGACCGTGCCCTCCTCCAGGCTGAGGCACTGAGGGTTTGCTGTGGTTGCCTCACACTCCTGGTAAGAATGGGCTGCAGCACAAAAATAAACCTCAAAGAACAGAGCAAGAGGCTTAACTGTGTCTGCTACTTGTTGTGAGACAGGAATTTCACTTCTATTTTCTGCTCTGAGAATTTGTTCTGGTTTTTAAAGTAGTGACCGTTTCAGATGAGAAGCCTGGGCAGAAGTGGGGGCAGCAGCCAATGCATTGTGATGATTCTGCTTTTCAATCCTTGATTGAGAGGTTGTCAATTAAATTTGGCAGGATGACACACTGTACCCTCTGCAGCATCACAGTTGGCCTACAGAGGATTTTCTTTGACTTCATGCAAGCAGCTGTGGGCTACAGCTTTATAATTCCATCTGCCTGAACTTTCACCAAAAATATATTCAGAAAATGTAATTATTTCAGGGTTAAATTCGGGGATGGGTTTCCCTACACCGTCCATATTGATTTTCATTTGTGCAAGAGTGGGAAGAATTACCCTCACAAAGAACAATATCCCATGTGAAGGAACGAAGAGCAGAAAGAACAAGTTAGCAGATTGCCACATAATGATCTCCTCAGCACAAAATGTATCTGGTAATGACAGTCATATTACCGAGGAACAGAGAAATTCAAATTGGTTCTCAAAGCTTCAATGGCTAAAATGTGGGGGTATTATCATAAAATCATCAGGTCTGTATGAGAATGAGGGGTTTAACCTTCCAGGCATGTCTAATATCTGCACAGGATAATGAGTTTATAAATTCATATCGCTTGTTTACCTCTATTTAATGCTATCGTGTTTATTCCTCTTAACACAACGTTCCTCTTAACACAATAAAATCAGTCGCAGTCAGAAATTTGGGCGAAAAACACCTGATTAACGTGCTTTATCTTAAAGAGACATTGCAATACTTTAAAATTTAATCTTGCCATTATTCAAACACAAGGAGACCCGTGCGGTGACCTAAATATTGCCCGTGGAAAGTGTCACTGCAAAGCACGTTAAGGAAAACCCACTCTGGCTGTAACTTACCTGGCTCAGGTAACACCTGCAAAGCTGCACAGCAACCCCTGGGCCTGCCAAGGACCCCAGGCAGGTACTCGGGTTGCCTCGAAGGGCACACAGATGTGTTATCGCTGACGTTGTTATTGGAGCCCGTCAGATTAAGCCCAGGCTGTTCCTCCGCTTCCTAAACTCAGCATCAACATCCACGTGAGTGGAAAGTAGCCAAATGTGCCGGTTTGGATGCTCAGAGGAGCGAACAAGTGTTGTTTCAGCGTGGAGATGCAGGTGTGCAGTAAGAAAAAATGATTTGGGGTTGGAAGGACGCTCCTGAACTTGCTTTTTACCCCTAGAACTTGCGTTTCAGCACAGGACTAAATCGTGATATAAGGTAGAACTGCTGAATAACTTCAAGTTCCACTGCCGTGGGGGAAAAAGGGGAGTAACAAAAGTCAACAAACACTGAGGGCTGCATTGGATTGGAGTCTGCACATTTTATAAATCTGAGCTCCTGTAGTTCTGTTGTTTAATTGGATCTTTTGCAAGCCACGGGGAAACTTGGCAGCACTCAGTAAACTCCATGATGATTTTTTTTATTATCTATGGCAAATAAATGATTGTAGGATTAACACTGGTCAGCGTTTGTGACCTGTGCCGTAACCTTTGTCAGCCCGTACAGAAACGGGGGGTGTCATCTCTCCAACTGCGGCAGCCTGGGATGTGCAGAGACGCTGACTCTCCAGTGATCCAAGACTGATCACTGCCGTGGGAGCAGCTCTGTGCCCTGACAGAAGGTCCTTTAATCCATTTATTGCCGTACTAAAATCGTGTTTATATGCAGAATTACCGATACATTTCTGTAACTCCGTGCGGAGGTCCCGCATTTCCAGGCTGTTGGAAGGGCATGGCCGTCTCCTGCCGCTGACCATCGCTCCTGCTGCTCGGCAGTTTCCCGTTTGCCAACACTTCTTTTCATCCCAGCACCGTCCCCATTTTTGCAGTGCCACCAAACGGATGGTTCCTCCCTCAGCGTTTTAGTTTCACGCGTTATCATTTATAAACAAACGCAGAAACCGCCCAGCAGCCGAGAGGGGTGATAAGCACAACCCACCCCAGCAGAGCCGCAGGGTCGGTACGATGTGGTACGGGAGGAAATAAAGGGTCTCTAATGAAAACCCTTTAATGATGTGTTTGTGATGCTTTGAGGCCTGTGGAAAACTGTCTCTGGCTCCTCAGGAGGCGGCACAGCACGGTCACTGAGGTGGGGACGTGGACCTTCTGGGCTTCTCAGTGCGAGAGAGACGTGGAACTCCTGCAGTGGGACCAGCAATGAGGATGATTAAAGGACTGGAGCCTCTCTTAGGAGGAAAGGCTGAGGGAGCTGGGCCTGTTCAGCCTTGAGAAGAGACGACTGAGAGGGGACCTCACCAATGAGTATAAATATCTAAAGAAGGGGTGCCAGAAGATGGACCAGGCTCTGGTCTGCGGTGCCAAGCAATAGGACAAGAGGCAACGTGCAGAAAATGGTGCACTGGAAGTTACACCTGAATATGAGGAAGAACTTTATCGTGTGGGTGACCAAGCAGTGAACACGCCGCCCAGAGAGGGTGTGGAGCCTCCCCCCACTGGAGATATTCCAGAACCATCTGGACACAACCCCGTGCTCTGGGATGACGCTGCTTGAGCAGGGAGTGGGGGACCAGCCTCCCCACTGTGCTCCCTTCGAGCCTCAAGCGGTCTGTGATTCTGTGGGCGGCGGGAGGGCAGCGTGAAGTCCGGGGGCTCAACACGCTGTCCTTGGGTGGCGGTGGGGAGTGAGGGCTCCGTGACCCGGACCACCGCCGGGTGAGCCCTGTGGCCGGGTAATCCTCGTGGCCAGGTAATCCCCGTGGCCAAGTGACCCTGTGGCCAGGTGACCGCCAGGCACAGGTAACCCTCAGCCACAGCTTCCCCCGGCCGCCATCTTAGCGCCCTCCCCCCCTCACAGCGCCGGGCGGGGCCTCACGGCCAGCGGCTTCACCTCCCTCACCCCGCCAACCAATGAGCGGCAAGCGAGGGCGGGGAAGCGCCGCCAGCAGCCAATAAAAATTAAACGGCGAGTATGGGGCGGCCAATAAGCGTCCCGCTCCGGGATTTCGTGGCTCTGCCCATCAACGGCCGCGGGCGAGGCCGATTGGGGGCCGCGGGGCGGGAGCGGCCAATGAGCGTTGGCGACTGAGGTTTGAAAGCGAGGCGGGGCGGCGCGCGCGGGGGGCTGAGGGCCGGGCAGGTAACGGGGGCACGGGACGGGACGGGACGGGTTTGGGGGCCCTAAAAGGACTTTAAGGCCCCGGGAATGGGCTTCGTGACGGGACGGGGGGAGATCGTGCCTGAGGAGGGGGCTGCGGTAGCGGTGCCTCCCCGGTGAGCTGGGCTGGGAACGCCCCGGGGCGCTGAGGGGACAGCCCGGTTGGCGACCCCTCCCAGCGGGGTCTGGGGGTGCCCGGCAGCCCGTCCCGACCCCCCAGGGGCCTCCCTTAAACCGCCGAGTCCAGGCCTCATTCAGCGTTAAACAGAGCCGTGTTTGCTCTGCCTGCTCTGATTTCTCGCTGTTCGGGCTAAAAGGTGCCGAATGAGCACCCAAATGTTTTTGTATCCATTTATTATTATCCGGTTATATCCGGTTATTATTACCCTTCGGCTTTTGTGGTGTTGCTGGTCAAAACCCGCTCTTTCCCCTCGCTTTTATTTTTAAAAATAAGTTTTCAGCTTTAATTTTCGGTAGTTGTACGTTAGCCACTCACAAATCTTTTGTGTATATATTTTTCTTTACATATATACATATTTGTGTATATATATATATATGTGTGTATATCTATAATCTTCTGTCCCTTTCCTGATAACAGTCTTTTATTTGAATTTATGCCAGTTTAAATCCCAGCTAATCTTCTGGGCTCCAGTTTGGGCGAGTTACCACACAGGAACAGTGAACCTGCAGAGAAGAGACAGGTATGTTTGTTCTAAATTTAACTAAGATATTGAGCTTGTCACACGTTTTTAGTGAGAGATCACTGGTAACCTTCCTGCATTGCTTTTGCTGACCTGGGAAGTGAGTTGGGAACACCTTTGTGGGAAGCTTTCCCTGTGTCTCTGCTTATGTTATATTTGCCTTCTTCAAGTTTTAGTTTAATTTCTGTGCAGGGTTTCTTACTGAGATGTAGATCAGTTGTTCATGAGGCTTTTTCGTGGAAGAAGGTCCTAAGTGCTAAGAGGTGGTGTCTGAACAGGCTTGGTCTGTGTTCCTTCTTTCCAACAGCTCAGGTTCTCTCCTTGCCTGGTTTTTCCATGAGAATATGCAGTTTGTTTCTGTACTCTTTCTATTTTGGTGCATTTCTCTTCTGACACTTGGGTTTTCCAGTTAGGCTGCTGGTTGTGGTTTTGGGTTCTGGTAACAAGTGGATGGGGAGGGGATGGACTTTAGGAAATCCCCTACAGAAAAAGATCAAAGCTGATCTTTTCAGTCCAGCTCACTGGTGATTCCTTTAGGTTGATCAGAGCTTGCTCCTTAAAATGAAGAACCTCAGTAAATGACCAGTTTACCAATAAATTAATAACACTTGGGTAATTAGTTTGGCTCTATCACCCTGCTTACTGTAGAGCTGTTTCCTGGAAGTGGTGGAAGTCTGAAAGACTCTTCTTGAGGTGGAAAACCCTTGACAAGACAGGCTTCAGTGGGGATAATAGAATCCCAGAATGGTTTGGATTGGAAGGGACCTTAAAGCCCATCCAGTTCCAACCCTGCCATGGGCAGGGACACCTTCCACCAGCCCAGGTTGCTCCAAGCCCTGTCCAGCCTGGCCTTGGACACTCCCAGGGATGGGGCAGCCACAGCTTCTCTGGGCAACCTGTGCCAGGGCCTGCCCACCCTCACAGCAAACATTTTTTTCCTATTATCCCATATAACCCTGCCTTCTCCTTTGTCCAAAGCCCCCTCTCCAGCTTTGCAGCCCCTTTAGGTACTATCATCACAGCATTTACAAACTAACTGACATTTGCCTGAAGTCTCCCTCAGGCTAAAAAAAATAGGGAGAAAGAAATCCCACTGGAAATAACCGCTATTGTTTTGCGGTTGCATCCTGGAAAGTCAGCTGGGGAATGGTGCCAAGTGCTCTGGTGCAGGACAAAAATTCCTTGCCATCAGATAGGGTGTAATCCAAATGCTCGGTGGCAGCTTCCAAGTCGCTTCCAAGTATTGTCCTAGAGCCTTGTCATTGTCATTTTCTCCCTCGTCTCCTCAACGTGGAAAACAGCTGTGGTGAGAACAGACCTGCTGGCCAACCCCAGGCAGGGCTGCAGGGTCCCCTCCTAACTCTGCGTCAGACTTGTTGACCGCTCAACCACCAAAGTAACCCCTGGAATCAACAAAATAATGAGAAACTACCAAAAGGGTCATGGCTGAAATGATAATTGGAGTGTTTTTCTGGTACAAGCACAGAAACGAAGAACTTGGGGCTTTGCCCTTAACGTGCAAACTTTTACGAAAAAAAAAAAAAAAAAAAGAAAAGAAAACATGAAGGTTTTTCCCTAATCGTTATGATTTTCTGTCTCAGGTCCTCAGGATGGCAGCTCCCTCCCAGTTTGCCAGTCGCTACAAGAAGGATTTGAGCACGGAAGCCCTGAGAGCCAAAGTTGCCCGCAGGAGATCGACCCTCCAGAAGGAGAACAGGCACAAGCTGTTCGAGAAGGGCCGGCAGCTCGGCCTGGCAGACCTCAGCCTTCAGCTCTCCAAAGACAAGGGGATTTCTGAACTCAAGGAAACGAGGGAAACGTGCTCCCAGGAGAGCAGCAGCGTAAAACAAAGTAAAGGCTTGTTAGAGACCTTTTTTTTTAAATGTTAAAAATGTCTTTAAGTTGATTTAATAACATTGTCAAAGGGACCTAACTGCAGTTTAAGATTTAAAACCCGGCGACTGCCAGTCCTTCTAACTGTTAAAATCAAGAAAATAAAATCTTAATAGAGTTATATCCTCCCCACTGCTCTGGTGGTGTGAGTGAGGTTTTGCTCTGATTTGGCTGGAGCAGCTAAAGGAAAAATGCATTTTGCTGTTAATACTCAGTGGGGAGTCTCTTAATGGCTGCTTTGTCCTTCAAGACATGAAAAACTCCAGTCTAAAATCTCATCTAACATACAACTGGTGTCTGTCATGCCCTTGAAGTGTGCTTAGAAATGGGCAATTGTATTTTATAATGATATATACAATTACTAATGGGTAAATGCATAGCATAATTGCAGTGCATTCTATTTTAAAAATTGCTAGTTTTTGGCAAATCATTTTTCCCCTCAGAAAAGTAGGGTCTGCATATATACAGAATTTTGCCTCCTTGGCTCTCCTGGATGCTTGTGGTCTAAGAACTTAGGTTAATCTTTAAAAAAGTTAACAGATTTCTTTAGAAATATTGTCACCTTCAATATTTTGACAGCAGAAGATTATTAGAGGATAGACCCTTATTGGAAGATAAGTGCAGTTTGTATTTAATAATATCAAGTATGAAATTTAATAAATTTATATTTATTATCTTTAATAAATTTCAGCTTTAAGTGGATAATAATTTTTCAGGTACGCATAAATTTGACGTTTGGCATCATCTTAAGGTTTTATTATTTCGTATAATTTCTGCCCCATTTATTCTCAGCCACACCTCGCTATCTAATGCTGACCTAAAGTTCAAAAAATTCAGAGATTCCAGGCAGCCTCCTGCCCTTGGACTTCAGATGTTCCCCTTCCAGCTTGCAAAAATTTATTGCCAGTTCCTTGACTTGCTTCTTGGTGGCTCAAAAATACCCCCTGTGGTTTTCGAACCCCTCTTTGCTCCAGAAGCAGCTGCGAGCGCAGCCGCCAGGAGGCTGAACGAGCGCAGGGAGATGCTCCAGCGCTACAAGGAGCAGAAGGAGCTTCGGAAACTGGTGGAGCAGAGGGAGAAAGCCAAGAAGGGAGTGTTCAAAGTGGGGCTCTACAGACCGGCTGCTCCGGGATTCCTCGCCCTTGCACCCGAGGATCCAGCGGCTGCAAAGCCCAAAGAGAAGGTGGGAAGAGCGAGATTTCATATCCCAGTTAGTTACGTCTGTAAACTCTGCCCAAATTCCTGTTTGTGTACAAAAATCTGTGCGTTATTCCAAATAAAGGGTTTATTTGGAAAATGCTTCGCTAATATTTCCTGTTATGAGAAGGAACAGTGAAGGAGTAATTTGGCTCGTTTCTTTTAAAACAAGGCTGGAAATAGTACTGGTGATACGTGGCATTTTTTATTTATGACTCTGTTCAGTTCAAAAACTGGGATGATTCATCCACAAAAGAAAGAACTAAATTATTTTAAAACTATCAACTTGCTCCTCTCTAGTGCACTTGACTTTGAAAGTCTCTCAGGTTACACACTTGACCCATTTTCCACGTTGATACTTCTTACTCACTCTCAGAGTGATGAGAGAGAAAAGGAGTTTATTAACCCTTGTTTCCTTGGGGATGTTTCCAGGCAGCTCCTGCTTACTCTGGAAGGATGACTCGATCAAAGGCCAAGATGCAAGAAGGAAAATCTCTGATACCATCTCTGATACCAACAGCACCTAAGTCCTCCACGGTTTGGTTTTTTTATATATGCGTATAGAAACCTCAGGGAATAAATTTAGAGAGAAGGATGCAATTTCACACCATAACTCGGGGTTGTGTCTTCACAAGTTCTGGAGCAGTTTTTCAGTCAAACTTTTGAAGATATTGTATGCCAGCACTAAAGTAATTTTTATTTTTACTGTGAAGTGTGGCAGTCCCTTGTGCTATTAATTTTATTAAAAAAGTAGGTTCTGTTGAGGAATTTCACCAGCAGGAATCTCTAAAGGAAGCTGCATTTTTTGAATCCTGCCTTGCAAAATTTCAGTGTATTTGAAGGAATTCCAGTCATAACTTTACAAAGGGACAACTGAGTTAATATTGATTTTTTTTTTTTAACTGATTTCTGAAACGCAATGTGTACCAAGATGTGGCAGTAATTTGGACCTCATTTCATAATAAATATTTTTTAATATTTTTCTTCATTCTTTTTCTGACAATTTCTTAACTGTTTGGGTAATGGATGTTAACACATGTCTAAACCAATCTGGTTTAGCTATCATTAGTGTCTCTTTATTTTTTAAAGCCCTCTACGCCAAATTATTTGCCTTTCTGTCTTACTGAGAGCTAGAACAGAGAGATGAGGAAGGAGATTGGGCTGGTGAATTTCTGGAAATCTGATATTTCATGGAGAAATGTTTTTTTTTTTTTCTCGTAGGTGAGTGCCCACGGGCAGAGCCTGCGCCCTGCCCAAGCAGGACGTAAACAGATGGGCGCAGCCAGAGGGGCTGAGAAGGAGAAAGGTATGGAAGTAGCATGATCCCTACATCTGAGCCTGAGAAAAAGTGCTGCTGGTTTGGGTGTGGGTGTGGGAAATGAGGAGGTTTTCAGGATGGCCACTCCTACCAGCTGTGACAAGGGCAGCAGCTGGCAGATCCTCCAGGGACCTCATGGGCTTGTTGGCCAGGGGGATAAAATGGACTGCAGGGTACTGACATTCCTGAGTACTGATTATTCACCTCAGGAGAGGGAAAAGAAACAGGTCAGTGGGCAGGATTGCATGGCTGCCAGCTGCCTTAGCTCCTGGAGCTGTGCAGAGCTCTCTGTTTGCCTCTGAGAGGAATAGCACAGGTAGCAACTGCTGCTGTCACAGAAGAGCAAGAGGCTTCATTTGGAAAGGTGAAAAGTAGCTGACATAAGGAAAATATTATTTTTCCTTGATATTGTAGATAGCCTGAAAAATAGCTGTTTGTGTGAGCTGTAAATATTTTCCTTGAGATCTGTCTTCTGTCCCTACAGAAGACAGATACATCTGTACAGGGATGTCAGATCTCTCAATGAAAATACTTGTGTAATTCAGCTTTGGAAAAGGACAACGTGCTGGTAAAGCACATCAGCATATGATGCTGGAGCCAGGAGCCCAAACTTCTGGTGCAACTGAGTGAATGTGTGATTGTCTTCTTCTTCAAAAAAAAGAAGTACAATCTTACATTTTCATATATTAAAACAGTCCTTTCTGTATCTGCCACTTTGTGTGTGACAATTATATACATTTCTTAAGGAAAGAACAGTTAAAAAAAAAATCCATGCTACCTTTAGGGGAGTAGAATAGCTCTGATTAAAAATTCTTCCTCACAGCCCAGTGATGTCTGTGCCCTAAGTAGATAGAGCCAAGTCATGTGGAATATTGATGTTAATGCAAGATATTCACTAATTCAGAGTGAAATGACTCTCACATCATTAATCTAATTAAATCAGCGAGCAGCAGACCTTTATTTAAATATATTTCGGTAGTGCCTTCAGTGAACACTGAAAAGATCTATTATCACTGTTTGTTATAACAATTAAAGTGTTTAAATTTTGAAAAATTGCTGTCGACTAGAATTGATTCTTCCTTTTGTGCTGAATCAAAGATATGCAACATATGTGTTTAAACTCCCCTGCCCATGGCAGGGGAGTTGAAATAAGATATCTTTAATGTCCCTTCCAACCCAAACCATTCTGTGGTTCTATGAAACACCAGCATAAAAATATTTGTGAAGTGAATGCTTGATAACTCAAATATTATTTATCTAGCAATTTTTTTTTCACCCAACTTGTCATTTTAGCTTCTGCAGCTGGACATTAAAGAAATGAATAACAGGAACCAAGTGGGGCTCCTGGATTTCAGGCAGATGCAGAAAGGCAGAGTGTGGAATAAAGAGCTCCCATGAAATCTTTCTGTGCAGGAAAACGCTGTCGTTTTTAAAGGCTGTTAGAAACAGGACTAAAAGACACAGATGAAAATGATTAAGATGGGTAATACGGTGCATGAACTCGTCATATTTTATAAAGTATTTCAGAGGCAATTAGTCTCAAGAATATTTTGTTAGATTATGTTAAATTCTGACCTTGGAAATCTCTCATATAATAGCCAGGGCAGCACTTTATTACTCTGATGGTTTGCTTAAAGCTTGCAGCTATGCAAATAAACCCCAGCAAAGTTATTATTCTAGAGAGCTTCATCTGTCCAGCAGGGATGGCATCGACTCTGATTGCAGGGAACGTGGAGAAGGACAAAAAACCCCAGCTCTGTTCATTCTGGCCAACCAGTGCAACTGATAATTGCTTGTGCACTTTCCTGATTTCTGCAGAATTTGAACTTTCAGCTATGACTTGAGTGCAGCTTCCTGAAATCTCTGGAATTAATGTCTCTTCCAGTGTTGCAGACTGCAGCCCAGCCAGCCTCAAACGTGAGGATCACCAGAGCAGCTGCCTCTGCAGCCAGGCAGGTGCTGAAACCAACAGCTCCTGCTGCTACTGCAGGTAGGTGAGGCAGTGAGTTGTGTAACTCAGCTGTGCTTACACTGTGCCTAAATCATGGCAAATTGTTGTGTGAGAAAAGGACTGGACAGTGTATCACTTAGACTCTTATCTGGAACCCTCTTGCAATATTTAAACCGAGATGTTGAGGCCAACATTGGAGAGTTCCCCACAAAATCCATCACTGTGGAGCATCAGTGTCCACATGGTAATTACAGACTCGCAGAACAAAGCCAGGGCTGGTCAAGATTTGCCACTTTGGTGTATTCCTGTTTATGGACATCTGATTATGAAATGTGGGAGCAGGAACAGACACCTCTGGGTGAGGTGAGAGCCTTTGTTCCCCAGGTCAGGAATTGCTCTTTGTCCGTGTTTGCCTGTTTACTAGAATTTAATTCACCATCAGAAATCCGTGTAGAAATCAAAAATCTGAACTTGAATTGGCCTGACATTCTCTCTTCAACCTTTAAGGAAATAAGATGACTTTTATATTTAGTACATGACGACATCTAAAGACTCACGACTTTGTTTGCCTTTCTGGGTGATGCATCTCTCACTAGACTGTTAAATCCTAGGCCAGTTTTTCTTTTGAATGAACTTTTGCAATGTTCTTTTCTTCCCTCCAGCCACCTCCCCCCTCCAGAAGAAAAGCAATCTCCCCCTGTCTTTAGCAACTGGATTTTTATGGCAGCCTTTTGGTGAAAGATTTCCCTTAATCAGGTGCCTTTTTGACCTCTGGAAGTTTCTCTTGTTCTAGGTAACCAGCCCCAGAGAAAGACAACAAATGCAGGGAAGCAGAAGCAAGCTGTCAGACCTGATACCACCAAGGTAGGTTGTTTAATATCCAAAATGGAACAGCAACAAAACTGATTTAAGAGCCAGTAACAGTCAGTGTCATTGTAGCCGAAATAAATGTTCAAGCATAGAGGTAATGAGTTCACTACTAAACTAGATTTTGGGAAGAAGCTGTATGTGTTTATACTGCCATATTTTGAAAACTAAGCTCAAATTTAGTGCTTACATAAAATGATAGAATACCATGAGTTGGGAGGGACCCAAAGGGATCATCCAAGTTCATCTCCTGGCCCTGCACAGGACAATGCCAGGAATCTCACCATGGACACGGACGTGATTGATGGATGCCTTGACTACTAATCAAGATCTGGACAATGATTTAAAATGGACAGGAAGTTCTTACATGACATATGTCACATTTGGTGTTCTAACTAGTAAAAAAAAAAAAAAGAAAAGACTCTTTTGCTTATTTAATCAAGCAGTGGTGAGTTCTGTGCAGTTGATTCCTTTTTGAAGCATGCCTTGAATCTTTTCCATCTTGAGTAACAATCTGAGACTCTAAAAGCTAAGAAATAAACACATTTTTAGGGTTTGATCCACAAAAAAAAAAAAAATAAAAGCTGAAAATGCTATTCTCTGCAAGGCAGATGAGATTTGTACTTATTGTGGTTCCTGGTGTCATCACTACCAGTGATTTTTCTCCTTCTTTGCACTCCACTGTTCCCTCTCACACATCCCATCTCTGTTCCTGTTGCCATATCTGCACCTGTGTGTGCTCTGGTGCTCTCTTGAAGTTGTGCAATCACACACAAACTGCAGTAAGAGCACTTACATCTTCCTTAGACAAGCACCTCTTCCCAGCAGGAGTTCCTGCCAGTTGGTAAACAACTCTTGCTGTAACCATAAAGTCATCTCCTTTGTAGAAGTGTGTTAAAAGCAGAATTGGAGGTTTACATTCCTACCAGGGGTCACTGAATTATAACAAGACTTCCAGGGGATTGAAGATGCCTATTTTCTTCAAAAACAATCTGAATTCTTTTGGCTGCTTTGAGCTACCAAGTCTCTCAGTTTGGGTATCTCAGAAATGTGTTCTGTGTGACTATCTGGCCACACATCTCATAAGAATGTGGATTCAACTTATTGTTTAATTTTTTTTCTCCTCTAATGACATTCTGTGGTCCCAACTGCACTTGGCCTGGACTGCATTCCTCAGCTATCAGCCTATCTCAGCTTGTTTTCCAGCCTTTGGATTGCAGGATGTGGATGAACTCTGATTATTCAACAGGCTAGTTGGATTTGGAGCCAGTAATTCTGCTCTTGAGGAGTTTATCACCTTAAAGCATTTTTTTTCTAGCAGTGGGAGCAAGCATTTGCTAATTGTAATTATTGTTTGGGTAGGTGAAGTTGTTCTGCTTTAGCCCCTTGAGTGGATTGTTGCATTCCTTGTAGTGAAGTGCTACTCCTCTCTCTAAAATGATTTGCAGGTGTCAAAAATGTTGGTAAATCATCTCTTCTGTTGCAGAAGGTGACCCACCTGAAACTGTTCCCTTCCTGATGGCTTTCAGACAGTCATGTTATAATTCCTGTTATAATTTCCCACAGCAAACACTTGATTGATGTGATGATTTATCTATTTATGCCGTTACAGGTAATTCCTTCTAAACACGAAGTGGAGAAAAACCCTCAGGTGGACTCAGGGGTGAAAGTTCCTGCAGCTGATTCCAAACATTCAGCACCAGTAGAACTGGAGCAGGAACAAACCTCGGTGGAAAACAACAATTCTGTTCCAGAGAGACCCAAAAACTGCTCTTTTGCACCTGGGAACTTCATGTTTCAGCCACCAAGCGAATTAGCAAACTACAAAGTTAAACCCATGACTCCTTCAAGTGCAAAGGCCTTTTTGACACCCACTGCTGTCTGGAATTTCTCAAAATCTCCAGTGTAAGATTTATGTTTTATTTTCTTCTAAAGGGGCCTAAAGTGCAAGTGAACCTCCCTGTGTGCTGGTCCAAGAAAACATTTGTGTGAGATTCACTCTGGAAGAAGCTGTTGTGGGGTGGTAGCACCTGATCTTCATGGTTGGTCTCACTGATTAAACGTGGACTTAATACAACAGCAAATATGAATATAATCCTTAATTCTGTCCATCAGCAGCTCTCAGGGACTCTGCCCTATATATCCCTGCACAGACTTATTAATTTTAATAAGATTTGCTTGAGTTCTCTAGGGTTGTGTGGAGGATTGCCTCCTGAACTGCATTTCTGTGGATTCGGCCATATTTGATAACTTACTTGTTGTGTCTTAACTCTAAATGCACTTTTGTTTCTTTGCAGCAAAACAAATGAAAAATCCAGCGAAACTAAAGCACAGAAGTCCAGTTTAAGAAGTCGAATTCTGCCTTCTGTTAAAGGCATTCAAGAACAGCAAATGACCACAGGTTTGAAAGGAGAAGAAGGTAGGAAGTTCACGTTTAGTTTGTTGGTCAGATGTTTTTAATTATCACTGGATTCTGAATAAATTCCTTCCCTATTTTTTCAGCAGGTGAACTGGATGAGAAAACTTCCACTCAGAGGTCAAATGAAACAACTCCTGTCTCAACAGCCCTCGAAGGGAAGTCAGATGATAGAGGAGAGCAAGAGCATGATGTGCCCTATTTCAGGTTTGGGTTCACTTGTTTCACTTCCCTGATGTCCATTTGAAGGTCCTTAACATGAGTAACGAGACAGCTTGTAAAGATCAGCTTAATTTAGTGGTGATTGGTGTCTGTCAGCAGTGACCTGAGCAGGGACACATTCCTGTCTTCCCTTTTGGATTGTTAGTGCAAGGAACAATCTAATGAATTCTGCTTAAAGACTTTGGCTTCTCCGAAAGCAGAAGGACAGTCACCATCAACAGCCACAGGTCAGGAAGCTCTCCAAGACGTTGTTTTTTTCTGTATCCCTTTATTTCCAGAAACATTCTCCGGACTGAGACGGAGAGGCTGCTGTCTCAGTGTCTGCAGTGGGATGGAAACCTGGAGCTGGACATTCCAGAGGATGGTAGGAGTGAGCTGCAATAGGCACTAAAAAAGGGTCTTATGGGAACTGAAGGGGGCAGAGGGAAGTGCCTGTATCTGCTGCTTGATAAATAGCACTGCTTGCAGCACTTAATAAAAGCTATATTAGATAAAGTTTAGAGCTGCATCTGCCTCCAGACAAAAAGTCATGGTCTACCACTGCTAAAATCTGTGTAGCACTTGATGTGGTGGTGATTGATGAAGTGAACACAGTGCACATCAGAATAGTCATTCTGTTGTCAGTGTGAAGTGTGATTTAAATGCATGAACTCTAACCAAGCTGATTTGGAATAAGTGCCCTTCTCTGGGAGAATGAAGGTGACTCATTAATGCTTAGAGATTTTTTTTTTTGAAAGAAGCAAGTTTAGAGCAGATCAGTGGGTAGGGATGCTCCATCTGAATTGTATTGCAGGTCTGCAACAGAGGAACAAAGTTCAAACAGCAAACAAATTCCCGACTCTTCAAATACTCGATTTTAATCAATTGTGAAATGGGGGATTATTCCAAGATGCTCATTATTTTTTTTTTCCGCTGTTACTAAAGCTAAAGACCTGATTCACACCACAATTGGTCAGACAAGGCTGCTCATGGAAGAGAGGTTCAAGCAGTTTGAAAGACTGGTTGATAACTGTGAATTTAAACAAGGTGAAAAAGAAACAAGGTGTACAGACCTGGACGGATTTTGGGACATGATTAATTTTCAGGTATGTACTTGCATGTTGACCTACTAGGATAAAACTTGATGGAGTTATTTACAAACCGTGGATTTAAACTATTTTAATATTCAGATTGTTTTTATTTTTAATGTAAAAAATGCAGATCCTTGTCTGACGTTTTCTGACAATGAATAGTAGCAATTGGTCTACTCTGATTTATCATTCATGGACCAGGTTTTTGTTGTGTCTTCCTGTGGCCTATGTATCTTGTCTGTCTCTGGAATGAAGGTGTGTAGCCAAATTTTACTCTGGTTTGGAGTGAGGCTGCAGTCACAATGTCTATCTGGACCAAAATCTGGGAGATTTTTGGAAAATTCCTGAAGCTCACCTGAAAAGTAGGGGTTCCATGCTTCAGCATGAGAACAATGCAGCAACTACAAGAAATCTATTTAGGGGTGAGCTTAGGTGGTAGAAAACCCTCATCTCTTTTCCTCTGTTGATGCTTTGATTGATTTCAGAATGAAATACAATATTCTAAATGATCAAAAGGGCTCTCAGCAGTATTTGTAAATCAGCATTCAACAAAGGAACTTGTAACTTGTTAAATTAAATGCGAAGATGGATTTGTTATGGTCCTGGTCACAGCTTTTGAATTCCCTGCAGAAAGATTTGATCATCTTCTTCAGAAACATGTCAGATATTGTTTCCTGCAGAATGGAAACTCTGCTTGTTGGGATAAAACCAATTTGCAACGTGTTCTTTTGGTTTATTTAAACTGTGACCACTGTCAAAGGGCTTGGACTCAGGGTGAAAACAGGGTGTAAACCAGAACCAGCTCCTTCATTTGAGGTTTTACCAAACAATTCTCCTTTTCCCCTGCTAACCCACAAGCTACAGAGGTGAGACCAGGCTTGCCATCTGCACTGAAGGTTGTGTAGGTGCTGTGACCTTCGTGTCAGCTGTAGGAGAACATTTAATACTTCCTATCAGTCGGTGGCTTAATTGGCTTCTGTATTGACATCAGAACTACTTGAATGCATTAACTATGCTTGAGAAGCCCTGATCTGATTTTATGGAACACTGTTCTGCTGCCAGCCTGGTAACTCTTGAAAACGAAACCTGGAATTTTTCTGGGCTTTCCAACAGATCGAAGACGTGAATAAGAAATTTGATAACCTGAAGAAGCTTCAGGACAACGAGTGGCAGCCACTTGATGTCCCAAGCCAAGCAGTTGTCAAGGTATGAATAGCCCCTAAAGCACGTCTTACAGGGCTTCTTTGGATGTTGAAGTTCAAATATTCAGTGAAATTCCTCCCTTGCATCTCCCACATGCACTTGTGTCAGTTGGTGTTTGTAGTGCCAGTTTCCATTTTTGGGAAGATTGGAACTAAATTAACACCGATTTTATTTTTTTTTTGAGTCATTAGATTCTATGCTACTGAGATAAATCTGTTAAATTTAGGATGTAACCCTACCCTTATGCTTTATCTGGGCCACTGGCATTGACACTGAACTTAACTGAAAAGGAAACCACATGGAAATTTGGGAGTGACTGCCAGTTTTGAGCAGGGAATGCTAAATTATGGTGTCCCCTCAAGCCAACACCACGGGTAGCTTCAAACTGCTACTTCTCAAAGCATAAATGGATCTGACAAGATCCAAAATGAGTTATTGCTTATTGTAAAATGAGTTGTTTTATCTGCTCTTTGGTTTGCAAGATATAATTGTTTCTGACTGAAGCAAGTTATATTTGCATTGCCCAAACTCTGTCCAGTTCCTCGCGATTGCTTAAATTGATCATAAAAATGGATACAAAGGTTGAGAAGAAACTCCAGGCATGGGAAATTGGAGGGAATGTGGTCTGTGGGAGCTGCCCATAAATGCCAGAAACCCTCCAGGTGGTACAAAACAAAACTTCCCTTGAAAAACTGAATGCCAGGAAAGGCTTGACTGCCTGCCTGGAGTCTGCCCTGTGGTTGCACTATGTCTCTGCCACTAGGAGTCCCTGCATCCCAGTGTTTCCAATATTTTGCTGGGTTTGTTAGGAACAAAAGTTGTGTTGGGTGTTTCTGAACTGCAGGCTCAGCGTGAAAAAAATTCTCAATATTGTCATCACAGACTAAACTTGACAGCTGGTTGGCAGTCCAAGAGAGTCTGGAGATGAACAGAGACCTCAGTGCATAGAATTGTTGAGGTTGGAAAAGCCCTCTAAGGCCATCAAGTCCAACTGTTCCATCAGCACTGCCAAAGCCACCGCTGTCCCCAAGTGCCACATCCACAGGGCTTTTAAATCCCCTCAGGGATGGGGACTCCACCCCTGCCGGGGCTGGACAACCCTTTCAGTGAAGAAATTTCTCCCGATATCCAACCTAAACCTCCCCTTGGTGCAAATTAAATCCAGTTCCTCTCATCCTGTCACTTGTTACCTGGGTGAAGAAACCAAAACACCCCCCCCCAGCTCCACCCTCCTGTCAGGGCGTTGTGGAGAGCGACGAGGCCCCCCCCGAGCCTCCTTTTTCCCGGTGGGACCAGCAGCTCTGGAGCTGTTCACGTGTGATTGTTCCTATCCAAAAGCTTCCAGGTGTGACCTGGCCTTTCTCCCCATTCCAGAAAAAGGCTGTTCCAGGGGGAGTGCCCAAGGCAAAGCAGGAGGCAGCTGCCAGAGCTGCTGCCCGGAGCCGCCTGGCCTCTGTCAAGGCAGCCATGAGGGAGAAGATGAAGTGCGAGGGAGCTGCTGACGGCGCAGGTCGGGAGACGCTGCCACAAGCAGAGAAAGTGGTTTTTGAAGCGGGATTTTTCAGAATCGAAAGCCCTGTGAAGAACTTTACAGGTGGGTAAAGCTTAATGATGATTTCTGTGACCTGAGAGTACTGGAGAGGCTTTAATGCATTTCACTGGGGAGAGGAATTGTGTTGTTTATGCTGAATACAAGTCCAGTGGGCACACGGGATTTCCAGTGCCGGACACAGTGTTTCAACCAGTGACTAATTTACATCAGGGCTCCAAAGTAAATTGTTGGACATGAATGTGCTGATTTGAGTGGTTATGGCAGCATGAAATCCCTGCTTAGAGAGAGAGAGAGAGGTGAAATAGCTGGTTCATGTTTTTCCAGCGTAAGTTTAATAATGAAATTCTAATCTCAGTGTTCCCAGGTTCAGCTGACAAACCCTCCTCATCAAAGTCAGTGCCAGCTGATGTCCTCTAATTGTAAGACAGGAATTGGGATCTTTTATTTTTTGACTAAACCCCTTGCAGTGCTGTCTTCAGAGCTGCAAATAAAGTCTACCCATAATCTGTGTTCATGGTTAACAAGATTGTAACATAATCCAGTTTGCTATAAAAACTCTTTAATAGTTTGGGGGTTTTAACAGGTGCTCAAAATACAACTTCATTTTAAGTATCTTATTGACATCTATGTACAGCCAGTATTTCCAGTAAATCTGGACTCCTTGGGAGCCATTCTGCCTCTCTCCCATTTCTAGTTCTTAATTTTACTTTAAATTTCCCCCTTTTTTTTTTTTTTATTTTGTGCAGATCTCTCTTCTCATCAGACAACTGGCAATTTCTTTTGTGTACCCCTTGTCAGTAGATAACTCCTGAAAG
Source organism: Empidonax traillii (assembly GCF_003031625.1). NCBI lineage: Eukaryota > Metazoa > Chordata > Aves > Passeriformes > Tyrannidae > Empidonax > Empidonax traillii. The sequence continues at coordinate 83,638 of NW_020956582.1, forward strand.
GCTTCGAGCAACGCTGGGTTTAAGCAAACTCCAGCAGATAATCTGTTCTAAACATCAGTTCTGAATCTGTGTCTTTTCAATTCTGCTAAAATCACCTGACTTGAAAGGTGGAAGTTAATAATTTCCATTTCTCCTCGCAGGGTATGGAAGATTTCAATGTAATATTTTCATAAGGCAATTCAGCAAGCAGAAAACAATCGTGTTTCTGGCTAGAATCATAATGATCAGTTCATTTCAGCTTCTGGAAACTGCTGTAATAATGAAAAATTAAACACATTTGTTTCAGGCTTGCTTTCAAAGACCCCTCACAGATCTTCCCAGAGGACTCCTGGAAAACAAACAACTCCGAGATCATCCCGTAGAATTTTGCTTCCAAACGCTCCTTCTGCTCTCCCTGACCCCGAGGATGCACCTGCAAAACAAACGCCATTTACACAGAATCTGAAAACTGCAAAAACTCCCCCACTGGATAAACTCCCCAATGGTGTTCTTGAACAAAGGTAGGCATGTGAAGGCAGCTTTTAATTAACCTGGTACAAATAATTTTACAGTTTTTGACCGAAAGACACAATATTAACACCCGCTAAATGTTACCTTCCAATTCGGCACCGATGAAGGTTGCAAAGTCCCTGTGACTTTTCCTACCCTTAAGCAAATATTAAGAGTAATTTTGCTGCTGGGGTAGAAGTTTACTGTTTGCCCAGAAAGTTTGATATAACTCACCAGTGCCAGCCATGCCAAGCATAACTGCAGAACAAATTGTAATATCAGGTGGGCGAGTCAGAAGATGGTTGAAGGTGATTGATGAAGATGATTGAGGAGAATGAAAATATTTTGGTTTCTCTTCCAGCATTTCTGTGGTTGCAGGAGCAGAAATCTGTCCTGTTGCCAGCAGAGCAGAGGGAAATGAGGTAAGTCATGCATAGCTCATGTGCATGCTTTAAATACTCTGTTATTACCAGCAAAGAAAGAAAGTTCTTTTGATTGTCCCCAAGCAGTGTCAAGTCCACTACCCGTGTTCTGGTGTGGATTTTGTAAATGCTTTTGCACTTGGGGAGCACGACTAAACACAGCAGCACTCTTGGTCCTCATGCTGCCATAGCACAGTTATTCTCTTTAAATTGTAGTAAGAACTGTGTTACTGATCCAAGGATCAGAAATCCCTGTTCTGAAATGTCTTGAGGACTTGGTGACGTTGTCTGCCTTTAAATAGCTTTAAAAAATTAAAAAAAAAAAAAACCAAACAGGAATGCAACCTTCCCATCCCCATATATATAATATCTATATATTTATATAAAAATCTTGCTCACTGATTTTTTTTCTTATGCATTTACTTCATCTTTTCCCTGTCAAATGAGAAACTGCTTGTTGGGTGATGTCACTCTCTGGGGAGTCAGCGTTGCTGATAGGTTTTCCTTGAGGGAAAAGTCTCACCAGAGAACATCCTCACAATGCTTTTGGCACTTGGAAGTTCAGGCTCTTCTTCCCTGTGGAAAAGCTTCCTTATACTTCTGAAGGGATTTTCAGGCTTGGGAGAACAGTCCATGTGAAATGGATCCCCTGCCTGTGCTTTGTGAAGTCTTTGGAAGTTAAAACTCCATCTCTCCTGAATTGTCCACAAAACCTGTGGATAAGATGCGTGGATTTGTTCTGGTGTAACAATGACATGGCTGGGGACAGTGAAAATCCCTGTTTTTCAGGTGCTGGAAAATTCCAGCAGTGAATCCAAAGCACTGGATGGGATGGAAGAGATGGAACTCTCTGCTGCAGAGCAAGGACAAGACGTTGTCATGTGCAGCCCAGAGAAGGATCCCGGCACAGAGACAGACCCTGCTCAGCCTGGAGACCCAAAAATCCATCAGACAGGTGCATCCCTTAGAGCTGCAAAGTGTGGTTTGGCTGGGATTGCTGGGGGCCTTGTGGTTATTCTAAGGTTTTTAGGATAATCTAAATGTTATCTTGGAAATCGCTGTCAGTGTCAGCTTGGTTTAGGTGCCCTGTTAGCAAAACCTCACGTGTTGTTTTTTTTTTTTTTTTTTTAAGATGCAGAAAACAACACTGTTTTGTTGGTGGTTTTTTTTTTTCAGCTCTGGCAGCGTCAGACTATCTTCTTGTAAAAAATGAAATATTCTTATTTTTCAGATGTTTCATGTAGTGATTTGACCTCCAGCGACAGGAATCCTTTTGATATGGTAAGTTGACCTTCAAGTTTATTTGACTAAGACAAGCTGCATGTTCCAGTGCTGTGTTAGCCTTTGCTACAGACTCGGTTACTGCACGAAGAAAATTAAACTCCTAAAGATGTTATCAAGGTAATTCAAATAACTTTAAACACAAAGCACAATCCAGCTGTCTCCCTGCTCACACTGATACATTCCTTATTGCACATGATGAGTGTAGGATGAATCAAGACATTTATAACAGAATAACTTCCAATTCTTATCAGATTGATCATTTAAATTATGTTTCTTGCTAATTTCCTTGTAGATATTCATTAACATAACGAACAGACCGGTTTTCCTCCACTTTCTTCCTGGAATTTTTCAAGTCTGTCCCAACTCCCTCTTTTTAAATTACTTTAACATTTAGAGCTGGAGGTAAGATTCAGAAGGGAGAGAAGTGTGCAAAGACTCTCAAGATGTTAACAGAGTTTGGGGGTAGAATTCCTTGTGAAAAATCCTCTTTAAAATATGGGTTAGTGATTTAAGTAAAAGGAGTGTCTTCAACACAGACCACGTGGATTCACTCCTTATGGTGTGTCTTGAAATAAGCCTGTAAAATTCCTCATAGCAAAGTCACGGTGCTTCCAGTGGATTCTGATTGTTCCTCAAACACCAACTCCACACTCTGATTCCTCCCTCCCACAGCCCATGCTGGATGCTGAGCTTCCCTTCACTCCAGTCAAGACCAAAGCCCACAAGTTTGCAGCAGCTGAAGCCTTCAGTGACCTCATCGTGTTTTCTCCTGTTGTCCCCTCTGGGGATAAATGAAGAGTGACTTAAAATGCAAAATACGTACAATTTATGAGCGAGGAACCCCCGGGGGGTACCTGGAACACAGACTGCTACCCTGGAGCTGTGCTGGGAGCGAAGGGGTGCCTGTGGTCTCGGATCTGATAACGGGTTTTGCAAGGTTTTGTGGTGCAGTTGTTGGGGCACCAAGCACTGCTGTGTGCTGGTAGTGGGCCGTGTTCTGGTGGTACCTGCTGCATCCCAGTGCTTGTAAATTCTGACTGCCACCTGAAACACTTTTATGTTGGTATCTTTTCGTGTATTTCCCGTCTCCTTCAGGTTGTAAAACTTTTCCGCTCTAAACTTTTATGTCCTGGCCTTACTTACCTCGTGCTTTGTTATTATTACAAGGTGCCTACCAGGCTGGCTGTGCCTGTGCCCTGTTCCTGATGGGAGGGCACCTTCTGGTGCCTGTTCCCTCCCCAAATTAGGGGAGCTCCAGGCTCTGTCCATGCTCTGAGGGTTCCACTTTACCCTCAGGCTCCAGAGTTTGGTGTGGGAGCACCAGCTCTGGCAGTGTTGGGTGCATGGTAATTCTTTCCTGGGGGAGTTTTCCTGCTGGCTTTGTAATATTAGAAACTATCTCAGAACAAGGATTTCACAGTCAGATAATACCTTTTCTTGGCAATGTATTAAAATGGGTATTGTTTATGGTTTCCTCTAAGGACACAGTTTTCTAGTGAGTATCTTAAGTACCTTCAAACCAAACTGTGTTTTCTCCTTGTTTTTGACGTGTTTAACCTCAGCCTCTTCTCTCCTCTTGTTCCTTGTGCATTCCCTACCCAGGACTGTAACATATTTGTGCAGAAGGAGCGTGCCACTTAAACAGACTTTGCATTTGAGGGGGGTAGTACTAAAATACCACCAGTTGTTGTATTTTTAACAAATACCTCACTGGGCTTCTTCTTGTACAGGTGACCTTAGTGTAACACACACATCCTTCCACCCAGCCTTGATTCCAAACCACCCAGAGATAATTCAACCCCTCACCAGGAAGGGGTTAGTCTGGCTTAAGTTTTAACCTGGAAGCTGTGTACTGATTACACTGGAATAAAGAGAGGAAGCTGATGTGTGCTGGAATCCACTTTTTTTTTGAGTGCTAAACTCCCAGTTATACAGATAGTTTCAGGTAGCTCTTAATCTCGTTCCAACCCCCTGCCACGGGCAGGGACACCTTCCACTGGACCAGGTTGCTCCAACCTGGCCTTGAACACTTCCAGGGCTGGGGCAGCCACAGCTTCTCTGTGCTGGTGGCAGCAGATTGCTGCTCTAGGCTGCTGGATCTGCTGGAAAATTTTTAAGGACTCTGCTTGTAACTTGGCATCCCCAAGGATGAAAGAAGCAACTGTTGTAAAACTGTACGAGACGCGTCGAAGAGATCTTTGGAAATTCAGCAGTGGCCGTTGCGCTGCTCTTGTTTTCCAGACGAGGCTGGAATGACTCACAGCAGAGGGAACATACTTCTGTTTTCTTTTTTTACCACCCTGACTCACGAGGTGAACTTGCCAATAAACCTCCCCACCCTTGAAAACCGGTCTTGACTCACACGGGGGTGATGAGTGGAGAAGGGAGCGCGGGGCTCGTGACCCGCTCCGTGGAGTGCGTAACAGGGAGGAGTACTTGGGATACCCTGGTTTGGGCCACCAGCTGTGCAGATGGGCCTGTGGGGCACAGAAGAGTGACTTTTCCAGCCACAGACTAATGGAGAGATTTTCCTTCCTCCAGCTCTGAACCCCCTCCTGAAATACCTCGGTCTGCTCAGGCTCAGAGGCTCTCGAGTTATTGCCATTTTCCAGTCTTTCCTAGAGGATTCCTGCCCTAGTTCACGGGACAGAACGCCACAGGCTGCTTTCCCAAGTGCTCCTCTCCACAGAAACCAAACTGCTCCTTGTTGTTCCTCTGCCTCTACAGCAGGAATTCAGCTCCTTCCCCCATTGCACTCAGCTTGCCCGGAGGGTGCCGCGTCTTTGGAGACCTCACCGAAAACAACCTTTACTTGTGAAAACATTTTATTACCCCAAAGCAGTCACGTCAGAAGGCACTTTTGTTACACCACCAGAAAGAGCACTGAGCTGACACATGGAGCGCTTTTCCCCCCCACCCCGGCTAAATCATGGTGGGCACGACGCTGGTGAGGGCGACGTCCCCGGCGATGCAGAGCTTGGTGACCTCGTTCAGCCTCTTCTCGCGGAAGTTGTACTGCAGCAGGTGGGCGTCGTTGACGGCCACCTTGAAGTGATCCGCCTCGCAGAGGATCTGCAGCTGAAATTTAAAAAAAAAACAAAACAAAAAAAAAAAACTCATATTGGATTTGTTGTAGGAGAGGTTTGAAGCCGCAGACTCGAGCGGGCTGGCGCTGGCTGGGGGCTGCTGCCAGCGGAGTCCAGCCCCGCGGCACGCGGAGGAGCTGGTGCAGCAACTCTCGGCTGCAACACCCGTGACCTTTGCCTTCCCCAAAACTCTGCTGTGCTCTGCCTCCTCTCCTGTGTTTTAGCCCACTTTCTTCCTCCTCCTGACCATGCCAGTCGCTCGAAGCAGAACTCAGAGTAAACCCACTGTGCGGGAGAAAAAGCTGCCAGCGGGGAAAACGCGTTATGGAAACCTGTCCAACAACTGCTGCAGAACAACTGTACAGGAGGAGGATTTCATAATCCACAGGAATAACAGAAGGGGATTAGGATGCTGGGAAGGTGCTGTAGGACCTGCTGTGCTGGACAGCCAGGGAAGCACAGGGGGTGGCTGCCCCAGAGGCACCTCTGGGAGATGATTCCTGAGCAAAAGCATCAAGGTCCTTACAGGGATCTTGTTGCCCAAACCCTCCCGGAGCTACTGACACAGTGAGACTGAGCTGGGATGGGGTTTTTGGGTACCTTGAAGGGTTTTCCAGCTTCAAATGGAAACCTGGGAGCTGTCCTCTCCTCCTTCCCCCAGTTTTCTTGGAACTTCGAATTGCAGACGATGACTTTCTTGTGGTCTTCGTTGAAGCGGGGGTTGAAGTGGAAGGCAACGTCATTCCCTCTCTTGAAATCCAGTGAAAACCTTCAAAGACAAGAATGGATTCACTGCTTTTTCCACAAAAGCCCTGGGATCTGTTACAGGGCTTCCCAAAAACAGCAGAAAGGAAACCCCACAGACCCTGTTGGGCATCGACAGGGCATTTACACACCTATTTAGTGTAATAATTGATGTTACACCAGACAGGTGTTACTCAGGAATGGAAAGCAACTTCCAGCCCCCCATTGCTCCACCCAGCAGTGCTCCATGGAAACCCCTTCATCCCCAGTACCTGTTTGGATTGGGGTTCACAGTCCCAGTGATGGTGATGAGCAGCCGAGGGACGAGTCCTGCCTGCAGGGGCAGCTCGAAGGGGACTTTCTGGGAGACAACAGGGATTTGGTGTTAGCAAAATCACGTGCCAAAAGCCAAATCCCACCCCTGCCATCCCCCAGGGGTGGCAGCCAGCCCCAGGGTCCTTCCCACGGCCAAGCAAAATCAGGCAGCGAAGACAAAAAACTTTATAATACAACGGAGCCATTACCATTGGAGGAGCTGGTCCTCCCTGCGGAGGAGAAGGCCCAAATCCAGGGCCACTGGATGGTTGTCCTGGCGCAGGAACCGGCCCAGGTGCTGCTGGCGCTCCAGGGAAGGCTCCAGGTGCTCCCGGTGCTCCTGGATATGGTCCCTGTCCTGCTGGTCCTCCGGGATACGCTCCTGGTGCTCCAGGAAACGCTCCTGGTCCTCCGGGATACGCTCCTGGTGCTCCTGGATACGCTCCTGGTGCTCCGGGGTATGCTCCTGGTGCTCCTGGATAGGCCCCTGGTGCTCCTGGATATGCTCCTGGTGCTCCAGGATAGGCCCCTGGTGCTCCAGGATACGCTGGGAACGCCCCAGGAGCCGATGGCTGGTTCCCCCAGGCTGGGGGGGCACAGGGGGCCGGGTTGTTGCTGTTGGACAAGGCATCGGATAACTGGGGACAGAGGGGAGAGGAGCAGGGTTAGGTGGGGGAGAGTCATGCTGGGATCATCCTGAGTTCTCCAGCATCCATCCTTTTCAGCCTGCAGGGTGTCCCAGGGCAAGAGAGCTCAGCTCTGAGCTGCTCCCCAGCTGAGCGCCTGGGCTGGGGTTTCCAGAAACCAGGAAGTGCTGATGTAACTGGAGGTTCCCACTTCAAGGAAACGCTCTCAGACCTCCCCCCCTTTCTTTTATTTTTTTCAAGAAATCCATACTCACGGAGAAACCGTCCGACATTTTTCCTGAAACGAAAAGACAGAGGGTGTTTCAGTCATTTTTAACAAGCACCATCCGAAGAGCAGAGATTTTTTGAAGAGGCTTACAGTTTACAGGGGTGGAAACTGCTGTGTTCCCATCACGTACCTGCCTGTCAGAGCCGAGAGCTCCGGTGCCACAGGACGAATCCTGGTCGGATACCTGTGGGATAAAAATGGGGGTCACTGCCTTGAGCAGCCTGAACACCCCAGGGTTAATCCAGCCCAGACACCCTCGGGATGAAATCCATCCCTGGGCTTACAGCACTGCCAGTGTTATTCGCTTCCCCAGCCCTGAGGCACCATCCGGGAAAAGATTCCCATTAAGAAACAGAATTCCCTGGAGTGGGGGGGGGGAACTGGAGCAGCAAACAGGAGCTGTGTGGGGGCTCAAAATCCAGCACAGCACGTCAGGGACATGCAACCACTCCACAAGAGGCAGGATGGAGGCGTGGAATGCTGAGAGGAAGGTGGCAACCTGGATACAGGTCCCCTTCCTCCTCCCATGCATCCCAAATTTCTCCATACTGGCCCGAGGGCACCGGAGGAGGGACACACTGGCCACTCCAGGCCATGGGATAAAAGCTGCTTTACAAGTTTTATGAGTCCACAGCACTGCAGGGCCAAACACACACCTGCCTGTGCCCAGGAATAGCCTGAGCTGGGTTCCTCCCATCAAAGGGAGCATTCATAGGAGAAGAGTGGGGAGAAAAAAAAAAAAAAAAGGAAAGAAAAAAAAAAAGGGAGAGGCAGAAACAGGGAGAGAAAAGGAAAATTCCAAATTGAAAACAGAGAAGGCGAATTCCCTTCGAGAGCGACATTGGGATGCTCAAAGCTCGCAGCAGATGTGGCTGCCCGGCCCCAAGAATAACAAACCCCCAAGTTCCACAACCCACAAACAATCCCTTTGCCAGTGAAACACTCATTCTTCTGAGCCCACAGGGGGGGTGTTTTAAGGCAGCCTTTCCACCAGCATCCAGCAGCCCAGAGTGTTTGGACAGCCTGTATCTCCTAAGGGTTTTAATTTGCCTTGTGGGTTCTTTTCAAGCCCTTGGCTTTGCCACTGGTTTGCCAGGAGGAGCTGGGGGTGCACACAGAGCTCCTGACAACTTCCCTGGGATGGATCCAGATGGGTCGGGTTTGTTCAGTGCTGCTTCAACGGGAGCTCCCCCATGATCCCCCTTTTCTCCTGCAATCCCTCAGGGAGGAGCAGTTTTGCTCCCTTCAGCCCTGGTGGGGCAGGGTGGCAGGAGTGTCGTGTCTCCTGGGCATCCCAGACCTGGCCAGTTTGGTGTTTGTAACCAAAGCCTTCCAAACCCACTGATCCTCTGCCACCAAACGCCTGGAGCCTGGTGGTGACCCTCTTATCTCTGTCACTGCAGTGCTGGAGCCCTGGGACACAGCCCTCTGGAAATGCTCCAGTGGGATTTTTCCTGCTGCCACGGGAAGGGGTTTTCCTTCCACCTTCTTCGGCAGCACCTCAACGATGTATTTATTGCACAGAATCACAGGACAGCTGAGGTTGGAAAATCCCTCCAAGATTGTTGGACTCCCAACAGAGTCCAACTGTTCTCCCACCAGTGACCCACGTCCACAGGGCTTTGAAATCCCTCCAGGGATGGGGACTCCACCACTGCCCTGACCCTTCTGGTGAAGAATTCTTCCCTAATATCCAGTTTAAACCTCCTCTGGCACAACTTAAGGCTGTTTCCTCTTGTCCTGTCCCTTGTTCCCTGGGAGCAGAACCTGACCCCCCCACCGGCTCCACCCTCCTGTCAGGGAGTCGTAGAGAGCCAGAAGGTCCCCCCTGAGCCTCCTTTTCTCCAGGCTGAGCCCTCCCAGCTCCTCCTCCTCAGACTTGTGCCCTAATTTCCAACACCGTTCGGGCAGCTGAGTTTGAACTCAGGTGGGATCTCTCCCCCACAGCTCTCCGAGCTCCGAGGGCGGATCGGCCGCAGGGAACATCCCAGCGCCAACGTCCATAAAACACCCCGAGCACTCCCTATACCCACACCAAGTGGAAAACTTCCTCTTTGGGAAAGAACCACAAGCTTTCTCCCCGTCGGGGCTATTCCCGGGTGTGTCTGGGTGTCCCCAGCCTGCCGACACCCCCTCCCACCCCTCCGCGTGGGTTTGGGGGCACGGGCAGGGCCACCCGGCACCCCGCGAGTCGCAAACAGCCTTGCAGCTTCCTCGATAGTCACCACCCCACCACCATCCCGAGCATCCTCCCCAAAACAGGCAAGGGCTTTTCGGTGCGCCCCGCCCGCCCGCCCTGGGAGCGCACGCGTGTCCCACCTCCCACTCCCACGGGGACGAGCGCACCCGCAACCCATCCTTTTCGGGGGTAAGTGTGCCTTATCCCCGGGTCCCAATCCCTCACCTGCGTGCGGCGGCAGCTCCCGAGGTGTCTCTGGCGCTCCCGCACCGGGACACGGAGGGACCCGCCCGCGGGGGCGGGGACGGGGCGGGCACCGGGAGCGGCCACCCACGGGGTGCCCACGCCGGGGAGACCCGTGACAGCTCGGGGACAGCGTCCTGTTCCCCTTTCTCAGGCGGTGACACCACCAAAGGGGGTGGAAGGTGGTGGTGGGGGGAATCTACAGGGAATCACTTGGTTTCCTCGCGGTTTGTGCCTCGCGCGCGTCCATTCCACGCGCGGCTTGATCCCATTTCCCTGCCCTCCCTGCCTGGAGCCACCGCCGGGTGTTTGTTCCCGCAAGAGATCTGTCTGTGCACGTCACGGCTCCGCTTTAGTGGAGCTCAGTAAAGCACAGTAAAATTGGCTTCTAAACTTCGAACGTTTTCTGCTTCCCTCTGAAACTACCAAAAAATAAAATAAAATAAAATAAAATAAAATAAAATAAAATAAAATAAAATAAAATAAAATAAAAGCCTCGAGGCTGGCAGAGGACGAGCTCTGGAAAGCTGTCAGAGGCAGCTGGAATTTCGACAAGCCCAGTTATATTTGAGGTTGAGGGTGAATCACCTCCAGTTTGCTCAATGGGCTCCACAGCTTAAAGCAGTGGAAATGGAAAAGGTGGGTTTGTGCTGAAATTCTGATCTGCTGCCCCCTGCTCCTGGGGGAAGGGAAGGCAAAGAGGAAGGGAAAGAGAAGAGAAAATGGAATGGGATAGAAAAGAATAGCTTTCATTTGGAAGAGGCCCACAGTGATCATCTAATCCACCTGCCTGACCAACTGAGGGCTGACCAAAGCTTATTAAGGGACCCACCCTGTAATTGGTGTCATTACAGGTGTAGAAACTGCTTCTGCAAGGCAGCAGCTGATACTGCAGCTGATATCCAAAAAAAGAAAAAAAAGAAAAAAAAAAAAAAAGAGGGGAAAATCTGTTGAATTTGATCTTAATGAATTTTAGTATAAATTATTCTGGTTCAGCTCTGCTTATCTAATAGATTGGGTTTCAAAGAGAGCAGCCTCCTCTCCCCTGGGGCACCAGCCTGGACTTGAACATCCTTCAGCTTCTTCTAATACTTGTCACAGGGATTCAGACCAAACTGAAGTGTGTAAAAATGCAGGGGTGCCTTATGGGAGTGGCTGGGAAATATATATATCAGGGAAATAAAGATTATATACTTAATAGACAATTAGTAATATATATTAAGTGTATTAGTATATAAGAAATATACTTAATCAGGGAGTGCTGCTTCACTCCCCTCTCACAGCACCCACCCCACCCCACAGTGAATACACACCACGATATCTTGGGGGGTGTTTTAGGGTAAAAGGGACCTGGAGAGGATTTAAACCAGTTGTGCTGAAGGATCCCTGATACGTGGAGTGAGGATCTGGAGCTTCCCGAGCCTGTACCACGGGCAGAAGGAGATCCCTGCTCTTCAGGAGGACCCTGCAAGTCCTTGTTCCAGCATCTCCCTAGTGCTCAGCTTTTTTCCCCCCAGATGTCTTTGGCGAGGGACAATTTCATCCAAAGCCTCTATTGCTATTTTCAGGATTTCACACACTCCAAAGCTTCGCCAAAAAGGTTTTCCTGGGCTTTTTCCAGTTCCAGTGCCACAAACTCTGTGCTTCCAGTTGTGCAACAGACACGTGGTATTAAAAAAATTACTCGACCACAAGTCAGTGAATACACAAATCAAAATGTGAGGTAATTCCTGCACTTGAACAAACCAAGCTGCAGCGGGGACGATGAGCGAGGCTGGACGGGGCTTGGAGCAGCCTGGGATGGTGGGAGGTGTCCCTGCCCGTGGCAGTGGGGTTGGAATGAGATGGGCTTTAAGGTCCCTTCCGACCCCAAACCCTCCTGTGATTCAGCACCCAGGGGGTGGGTGCCGAGAGCCCTTTGCTCGCAGAGCTGAGACGTCCAAGGGTGCCCCACGTCACCTGAGTCACCCTGCGGTGACTCACCCGGCCCGAGCGAGGTGTGGCCACCGTGGTTTTTACAGTTTTGCCTCTTGGGATTGGGAAAAATCGAGCGGCTGGTTCGTTGCCAGAGCTCTGAGCAGGGCAGGGCAGGGCAGGAACACCCGGGCTCCGAACGAGCCGTCACTCCCGGCCATCCCACCCACCCCTCCCTCCTCTCACAGCATCGGGATGCCCGGCCGAGCAACCCTGGGCTGGCTGCTCTTCAAAACTGCATGAAGGATTTAGTCATGCCTTAAAAAATGGGCATATTCTGCTGATTTGGATTTTTTTTTTTTTTTTAAAGCACTCCTAATTATCCTGTTTGCTTTAGAGACTCTCGGGGTAAAAACGCAACCCTGCTCAGCACCACGGACAATTTAAAATGCCAAGCCTGCAGATGGAGGACCCGGGGAGGGCAGGTTGGCCACGAGAGCACCCCATTCCTTAGGGATGTGCTCTTCCCTGCAGCCAAACACTGTCTCTAAGCACAATTTTCTTCCCCCCGTTTTAAAAGGCCCAGCATTTAGCCAACAGCAAGAGAAAAAAAAAAAAAAAAGGATATTTAACAGTGGCTGGGGGAGAGTTAACGCTCTCCTCTGGAGCTGGTACAGGGCTGTGATTTGTGTTTGTGCTTGAAAGAACTTTGGTAACACAGGGATGTTTTGGTTCTGGCTGAGCAGTGCTTTGCTTACACAGGGATTCTCTGCTCCTCGCCCCACCCCACCAGCAGGGAGGCGGGATGGGACACACCTGACTCCAGCTGGCTGATCCAAGGGATATTCCACATGACACGGTGTCATGTTTGGTATGTAAAGCTGGAGCAAGGAGGAGGAAAGGGGGGGATGTTTGGGGTGATGCCGTTTGTCAGTGATGCAGTTTGCAGTTCCAGCTCAGAATTATCCACCCTTCACTTGGTCCCAGTACCCTTTATGCTGACTGACTTACACCAGCAGTTGGTGTCCTCTGCATCTTCTGTTCTTGTGGATATTCAGCCTCCCAGAGGCAAAAGACCCCACCCCAATGGATAATCAAACTCTATCGTGATAAATAACCTGAAAGCAGAAATTTCAAACTATTTAGCAGAAACTGATAACCAGAAAGCTGCTCTTCTCTTTCTGATCATAAATTAACTTGAAGGAAATCAATCCAGGGGGCAAGAAGCTCGATGGCACGGGAGATCCACTTCCCTTCACAGAGCAGAACAACCCACACCCACGCAGTTGTCTCAGTCTCATGATTTTCTGTGGCCTGACTCGTGCTTGGAGCTGGCAGCACCCACCACCGTGCAATGCTTGGGCTGCAGATCTGCCCCTGAGGCCGTGCTTGGCACAGTCCCAAAGTGTGAAACTCTGCCATCACCTCTCCTTCCCCCCTGGGTGACATCCCAGGCTGGGAAACTGGAACAGTGGCGATGTCACCTCCTCCCTCAGAGCCAGGAAAGAGATCCCCAGTGCCACGGGTGCCTCCGTGGAGCCCCACACTGCACCTCCCCGAGGGGTCACTGCGGCCTCAGCCCTTGCATTCCAGTGGCTGAGTCACCTCCGGCTCTCCTCTCAGCAATAAAAAAGGGCATTGCAGCAAAATCAGGCAACGGGAATCTCCTCCCTGACCTGCCAGACTTGTGCAACGCCCTCCCAGGGCTTCTGAGAACAGGGAACTGAACGGCCCATTCCAGAGTTCCCTTGGCTGCATCACTCACCTCCCCCTCTCCAAACATCCCCTTGGCCCCAGCACTGGTGAAAAAACTCCGTAAGAGGGAGGTTGACACCTTCAGTAACTCAAGTTTGATGGTAAAGGAAGCCCAAAATCAGCTGACAAAGAGCCTGGATCTCACAGCACCACCCCTGCTGCTCACATGTACCTTCACATCTACCAGCAAGTCTGGCCTTGCTCTCTCTTCACCCTCCTTTTATTCTCTCTTTATAAAGCAACAAAGCAAAACTCCTGCCTTTGCAGCTTCCTCCTCCTCCTCCTCCTGGAAAACAGAGGAGTTCCACTGGTGGGAAACTGCAGCTCATCCATCCCCTCTGGCTCTGACCGTGCCAGCAGAACAGCAAGTCCAGTCCACCCCAAAAAACTTCACCCAGCTCCCAACCCTGATGCTGCAGATGAGCAAAACCCTGCTCCAGTTTGAAACTTTCATATTATTAAAGAGGAAGAAACGAGAGGCACTTTTGGTGCCTGTCTGAGCACTGAGTTGCTTTTCAGGAGTTAAATGATTCTTGTAGCAAATTGTGTCGACAGAGATCCTCAAATCCCCCCTGGCTCCAAACTTCACAGGAATTACATCCTCCCCTGCTGCACAAACCCCCGTGCAGCCTGATGCCCAGGGAAGGAAGATCCTTCATCCAAATGTTGCCCAGATCCAGCTTTGCCACGGGAAAAGATGCTCCACGAGGAGAGTAAAACCTCATGGGACACCACACTGAGCACACGGGGCTGGAAAGAAAACATGAGCGTCAAAGAAAGCCTGGACAGCTCAGCCTGTCACCAAAGAAAGAGAGAGAGGTGTTTGCACTATTTATGGCACCACAAACAACATTTGGGACATCTCTGATAGGACATGCAGAAAGCTGCAATGTCACCCACTCTGAAGAGTTTAAAATAACTTTGTGACACAGCAATCACCGAGGTTGGAAAAGACCATCAGGATCATCGAGTGCCACCTCAGTGGGTGGCTTTTGTAATAGCTCAGGAGAAGAGGAGAGATGGAAAGAGGAGAGCTTTGCAGGAGTCCCTTTCCTTCTTCTGTTTGCAGAGCACAGAAATTGATTGTCCTACGAAACCTCACACTGAACAGGGCTCAGATTCAAATCCCATGCACAGCGTTTGTGTTCCTCCTGCAGCAGCCGATAAAGCACATGCAAAGATGCGGGAGAGTCACTAAAACGTTGGTTCCCTCGGTTTTTTTTTATCAAGGTCGGTGTTAAAAGCAATTCATACGGGATGGCATCATCTCTGCCTGCGGGCTTTGCCAGGGGAAGCGGAGCAGCAGCAGTGCCCTCTGCTGATGAGCAGGAGCGTGGAGAGCAAAATCCAGAGGGACCAACCACAGGGACCAACCACATCGGGCTTGGCTTTTACACAACACTCACAAGGTCTTTTTCCCAACATCTTAAATTTCTTTTGTCCACTCGGAGCAGGTTTTGCTCGGTGTCTCTCCATTCCCGCTCTCCTTACTCTGACACCCAGACGAGGATCACAACCGGGCAGCTCAGCCCCACGGATGTGATCACCCTCGTGTTCCAGGTTTATTGCTCACCCTCGGTTTTCCAAGTGGGAAAACGGGACAAAAAAAAAAAATAAAAAAAAATCCAGGTTGAAATGCAAACATGAAAGCCCGACGTGGCAGCTGCTGAGGCTTCGAAGTGCCTGGATTCAAAACTTCCAGGACAAACAACTCAGTCTCCTTGAGGAACATCCACGAACTGCTGCCCCACAACAGCCCAGTGCGCAGTGAGAACAGCACCAGGGTATTAAAGCACTAATTCTTCCCACTTTTAAGCCAATTTTAAATTATTCTGCCATCTTCTCTGTGCTGGAGGGTGTTGCCTGTATCTGATGGGAATGCAGGCAAACTGGAGAGCAGGGGATTCCCAGCCCCTCTGAACCATTTCTGTCACACAGAGCACTGTAATGCAGAGCTGCTCACACGGTGCAGATTAAGCAGGTTCTTGTGAAAAGGTACAGTTTTATTTTTAATTATCTTTTAACAGCTTAGTGAAGTGGAGTATCCTGGTAACTGCCCCTTGTAGCACACACTGGATTCCCACCAGAAGATCTATCCCAGGACAACACTGCATTCAGGAGCCAGAGGAATCACAGAATATCCTGAGTTGGAAAGGACCACAAGGATCATCCAGCCCAACTCCTGGCCCTGCACAGACACCCCAGCAATCCCACCCTCTCCCTGAGAGCCTTGTCCAAACCCTCCTGGAGCTCTGGCAGCCTCGGGGTCGTGCCCACTGCCCTGGGGAGCCTGTTCAGTGCCAACCACCCTCTGGGGGAAGAACCTTTCCCTAATATCCAACCTAAAGCTCCCCTGACACAGCTCCAGGCCTTTCCCCATTCATGCAAAGCCCAGGAAGTCACAAATGAAATGCAGTGTCATTTGTCACCTTTTGAAACATGGATAAATTCCATGTCTGCTTTCAATCAGGCTCAGAACAGAGTGAATTTCTTAAGAGCCATGGGGTGATTCTGGTGGGAAGGAACACCGGCAGGTTCCTAATTCCCACTCGGAGCAGGGCCAGCTCTAAGGCCAGCCCAGGCTGCTCAGGGCTTTATCCAGCTGGCCTTCAAAGCCTCCAAGGACGGAGACTGCATAATCTGATGTTGGATTGTCCTCATGGGGAAAGTTTCTCCTTGTTTCTGGTCTGACCCTCTCACTTAAACCCATCCCATCACCCAGTCTGGCAGTACCACAGGCTGATCTTTGCTTTAGAACACGATCTCCACCACCAACAGGAAGTTTTCCTCTTCAAACCTAAAATTAATTCCCCCCATTTCACACTGAGGACCCCCAGCTCCAGCCTAAATGTCACTGGGAACAGTGGCAGTAACAGGACAAGGCACAGCAGGGCACCCACAGAATGGTTTGGGTTGGAAAGGAACTTAAGGATCATCTCATTCCAACCCCCTGCCGTGGGCAGGGACACCTTCCACTGTCCCAGGTGGCTCCAAGTCCCATCCAACCTGGCCTTGGACACTTTCAGGGATCCAGGGGCAGCCACAGCTTCTCTGGGCAAAGATCCAACCTTTAACAGTTTAAAAGGATCCCGAGGGTCCCTCTCCAGCTCAGAGAAATGAGTTCCCCTGAAGAACAGGAAATGAAATGCTGGTGGTGGAGTTGGGCTCCTGCTCCTCTTCTGGATGAGCTTCCTCCCACCGACAAACAGCTCGATCCAAGGTTCTCCCCAAGGCCATGGCCCCACTTACACCCCTCTCTGCAGCAGCTTTTTGCTCTGCCCCACTCAGGGTTAAACCCATGAAGGCACCTGGCTCAGAGGCAACTGTGGTGGTGGCAGAGGGAAGAGGGGGAGAGACAGGGAGATGTTTATCAAGCCAAGACAAATTCAGAGACTGACAGCGCAGCTTGATGCAGGAGTTGGAGGGTTAATTGCTTCAAGAATTCCCTCCCCTAATCGCAAGCACACAAATCTGCAAGAGAAGGGAAGATCTTGTGCAGACAGAGGGAGGAGGACCTGAAATGAAACCCGAGGTGTGCCAGTGACTGCTCAGCACAGCCCTTCCCTGCCCTGTCATGGGAGAGTTGGGAAGAGGACAGAACCACGGGCTTTGTGATTTTATCTCCCCATCTCTCATTTAGCAGGGAGGGTAACAGGGAACTGCAGTGCTCTGCTGCTTCACTGGCTATCTGTGATCACTTATCTGGGTGTAACTTGTAATTTAACTGTGTCATAACTCACGATCTGCTGCACAGACGATACAAAGTCCTGACTCCCCCGCCTTCCCTGTCATCAAACGGGACAAACTGAACAATTAGTGAACCTCTGGAACCAAAGTATCACAGAGCCATGGAATGGTTGGGGTTGGAAGGGACCTTAAAGACTGTTTACTGCACCTGCCTTGCCGTGGGCAGGGACACCTTCCACTGTCCCAGGTTGCTCTGAGCCCTGTCCAACTTGGCCTTGGGCACTTCCAGGGATGGGGCAGCCACAGCTTCTCTGGGAAACCTGTCTGCAACACCCCTGAGAGATCCTGCAGGCAGGAGTGACCGAGCAGATGTCACCCACTGTGACCAACTTACCTGCAGGGGCGTTTTTAGTTCACTCAAATCCCACTGAATGTGAGAGCAGAGGAAGAGTAACAGCAGGTGCTGCCGCTGCAGATACCTGGGAAGTGGGAAAACTGGGCCAATACCAAGTGAAACGTGGAAGTTTGATGCACATGGAGCCATCATCCCTCTTAGACCATGCCTCTCAGCACCACGAGCTCTGCCCAAGCAGCAGCACACAGAGGGATCCATAGGGATCCACAGGGATCCACAGGGATCGTTGGCTCCGGGTGGAGCGAGCGCAGTGTGTCACAAACACCTCAATCCACCCACGAAGCACATCCAGGTCCAAGTCCATTCGGGATCACTCCCCAGGAGTGATCACACCCTGGCGTGTAACGCAGTGACAGTTATTCCTCCAGCAGGGATGAGCTCCTACTGGAAGCTTTATAGGAAACTTGGAACTTGCCTTTCTTGATTTTCCAGATGACACCCAACATACCAGTGCCTGCAGAACAACAGCTGTTTGGTGTGTAGGGAACTGCGCCCCAACAACTGGCATTTTGTGCTTAACTTGGACACAGGGAAGCCAACATTAAATAAAAATATGCATGGGACATTTCATCCTTCCTTGGATGCCAAAGGGTCTCACTGCACAGAGACTCAGAGCAATCTATTAAGCGGGAAAGGTGTCCCTGCCCACGACAGGGGGGTTGGAATGAGATGATCTTGATTCGGATCCCTTCCAATCCAAACCATTCTGTGATTCCATGGTCACCATCTCTCTCTCTGGACAGCATGGAGGCACTTTGGACAGGCTGGTCAGGGAATCCATCGACACCCAGCCACAGAAACGGGTCTGGACTTGGCTGCAGAGACTTTGGGCACCTGCACACCTACAGTGTGGTCTAACTCTGCACTCACCCCTTGGCAAGACCCCCGGGATGGCTTTTCCAAACCTCTCCTAAGAATTATGTAGATAAATATCACTTGAAATCAGCGAATTGTTAAGATGGAGAAAAACCCTCGGAGACCACTGAGTCCAACTCTTCCCCCAGCACTGCCAAGGCCACCACTGACCCATGTCCTCAAGTGTCACATCCCAAGGCTTTTAAATCCCTCCAGGGATGGGGACTCCGCCACTGCCCTGGGCAGCTGTGTCAATGTCTCACCATCCTTAGGGTGAAGAAATTTTCCTGATATCCAATCCAAACCTCTCCTGGCACAACTTGGGGCTGTTTCCTCTCCTCCTGTCCCTGTTCCCTGGGAGCAGAGCCCGACCCCCCCCGGCTCCCCCCTCCTGTCAGGGAGTTGCAGAGCCAGAAGGTCCCCCCTGAGCCTCCTTTTCTCCAGGCTGAGCCCCCCCAGCTGATCCTCCTAGCACTCGATCCCCTCAAAAAATAATCCACCCAAGCATTTGGGGTTTGCAGGGCACCAGCAATTATCGTGACTGGCTCAGGATGCCCATGTGTCATCTCCAGCGCTGCACAGGAGCCGCAGAGACAATTCACCTGAGGAATCCAGAGGAGTGGAGAATCCCACAGCTGGAGTCAGGATAAAGCACTGGGCACACACTGCTCTGTCCTGTTCACAGGTGGAAGGATCACTTTTGGACCACGGTCTAAGCAGAGCTTGTCCTCAAGCCTTCAAGCGGGTAAATAATTTTGTTTCCACTCTTCACTGCGGCCGTTTTTGCCCCCCTGGGTGGGTGAAGGTGTGAGCAAAGGCAGCAGCCCCGCAAGCCTCTCTCTGTGGAAATGCAATCACGAGTGGTGGCCAAACTGGGGAGTTCTCATCACTGCCAAGCCCCTGGCGTCTGTGTTATCCACCCTATCCCATCAAACTCCTGACAGGTGAATAAAAACGCTGGTTTGGGGGTCACTTACCACGTCCACGTGGGCCAGTCTAGCTCAGGAATTGTTCAGAGGCAGGGAAAACACACACCACGCTCTCCACAGGTGAAAACCAGTCCCACTCCTCCTCTGGAACAAGCAAGACCAGACCTTTTCTCTCTCTTAATCACTAAAGATTCTGTGAACACGCAACACCTGAGGCTGACATTGCTACACCAGAGCCAGGGTCACATCCACATTTAATATCCCTTTTTTTACAAGGCTGCAAAAAAATCACCAAAAAAAAAGGAAAAAAAAAAAAAAAGGAAGAGGAAAAACACTCACAGGAGTCAAGTAATTCTGATTTTATATTCAGGCTTTGCAAAATCAAGGATGTCCTATTTTTACTATTCATTCAAGGCAAAAAGTCTACACAGGCATGTCAAAAGCAGGAATTGAGAAACAAGTGAACACAACAGTCTTGAAAATACGTTTAATGTCTAATCTTATACAAAAGTGACGGCATTTTCAAAAAAATATCAAATCCTGTATTTATAGCTTCTCACTATCATACAGCAATATTTCGTTTCCTCTAAAGAAAATACAGCAGCAGGTGATAATCTATACTTTTTAAAGATGTGATTGCTTATATTCTGTATTGTAAACAAACGCAGTATGTCAACCTCAAAAGCACAAGTCAAAAACGAACTTCTCAGCAGTTTGAACTCATAAACGATGCATAGAAATGTACAAATTCCATTGCGAAAGCTTCAGGCCAGAAGTTTGCTCACACTTGACATATAAACATGTGATAAAGTTACTACACGGCATATAAGTGACACCTTGAGTTTTTACACAATAGATTTAACAGGAAATACCCTTTTCACTGCTATGCAAAGAACTCTGCTCACAAAAACGAAGGGGTTATGAAACAGTTTTCCATGACCTCAAGAAATACGAATATTACATTGAAAAACATCCCATATATATTGAATTTTTAGCCTAAATGTTCCAGTAATAAATCCTGCCTATTTTCAGGAAGAACCTAGAAGTCTAGTTACCTTTACAAAACCCCTTTCCAAAAAGCATCGCTTGCTACCACTTTTGCTTTCTCCTTCCCTACCTCTTCCCGTTCCCTGCAGAGACACAACAGCCAGTGCAATTCCAGCTGGGAGTGCTGCTACTGCATGATCCACTCATTTGGAATAACTGTGTTTTCATTACATTGGTTCATATCTAAGGCTGCAGGTATCAAAACAAAACAACAACAACAAAAAAAAGCACTTCAGCAAATGCAGTCCACGTTTCTTATGTTAGTTTTTAGTTAAGTCTTGCCGAGGTCTAAGCCGAGACTGCTTGGGGTTGGGGTGGGGGGCAACTGGGGTTTGTTTAAGGTTAGTGGAGATTTGGGACTTTTGTTTCCTGTTCCTAAGGTTAAGTTGCTGGGTTTTAAAGTATTTTTGTTCAGCTCCAGTATTGTCTTCCTAAAAACAAAACAAAACAAAACAAAACAAAAAAAATCACATTCCTTTGCTATCAGCTTTCATGACATCAGATTAAAACAGGCATAGCTCAGCTGGCTGCTTCCTCCTGCACAAAATACTGTAAGATTTTGCCATAAAGGCTGCAACTACCACCAAGAGTCACCAGCAGGTCACCCCCACGTGTTTTGAAGCTGCCCATCACGCGCATGCAGGAAGCCACGAAGGTACTGGAAGAGAAATGAAACTCGTCGTCACAGTTCCATGATACAAAAGACTCCCTAATGAGCTACCATGTGAAGCGAAGATCTGTTCCTAATTCTACCCACAGAGGCTAAGTTAGGAGATTCCCCCCCCCCCAGCTGGGGGTGAGACAAAGTGTGTGTGGCCCGAGCCTAGGCCATGAAGTACCACCAAGAGGGCCAGGACTCGTGGCTGACACGTGGCTGTGTCTTGGCAAAGCCCCCTGGATATGGCAAGGACACGAGAACTCACGGCAGCGCCCCTTTGGGAAGGGTTGGGGGCAGCTGCACAGCAGTGCACACAGGCTTCCTGACATTCCATCTCTCCCAAATTCCACTGAGTCCGTGAGGTATGCACACACCCAGGTGAGAACAGGGGGCTGCTCCCAGGATAACAGCCAGCAGAGCCCCAGGGAGACACCCCAATCCCCCCTCGTCCTCAACAAGGATCTCTGGAGCCGAAGGAACCGCCGTGCCAAAAACTGCTGGGAAGGGGATGGTCGGGGTAGGTTTGTTTGTTGCGGGGTTTTTTTTTTTTCACCTTTTAAGCTCAAGTTCGGTTTCCAGGGATCTGAAAAAGCCTGGCTGGGTTTGCACAACAGCCCAGCAGCCCCAGAGTCAGAATTTGAAATGACCAGAAACAGGGAAGTACCTACGAGGGGACGGGTTCCTCTTTACACGGACCAAGCCAAACTTTCCAACCACCACGGAATGAGAACCGGCAACGGGGACGTCCTCATCGGCATGCACAAAACAAAAAAAAAAAAAACCTCACTTTTTTCTTTTTTTTTTTTTTTTCCTGTTTTCTTTTTTTTTTGCTGATTCAAAGTTAAAACTGCATGTCCAGGTTATTCCACTTGCACAGAAAACTCCTGTTTGGGAGCGCCGACACCCCCTGGTGCTGACAGGTCACACCAAGGGTCTCCAACGAGGCTCCTCCTCCTCCTCCTCCTCCTCTTCCGTAGTCCCAGACCGAGGAATTGGTTTGAGTATGTACAAAACGCTGAGAGGAAACCTTGGAGTTCCACATGCTCTGTCTCGTTTCAAGAGTTACTGTAGCACGCTCAAGGAATTAGGTTTCTTGCCTAAAATGCTGAAACACCTTAATTTACTGACATTTTGGAATAAACCTGAAAGTAGACAAAACACGACCATCCATCCGTTCGGCCGCCAGCGACGAGTCTGGCGATGAGACTTAAAGCATTAATGGAAATCTAAGAATTAACTTTTTTTTTTTTTTTTTTTTAAACTCCACAGGCCTGATTCTTTACAGTCCTTTCATGGCAACTCCCGTTTTTCCTTTAGTTTTGTTTTTGTTTTTTTTTTCCAAGGAATGCTTGCCAAGGTAAGAACCACAGATGTTAGTTGATTTCTTCTCTTTGTAAATTCGCTTTATTAAACCAAACAATTATGCCAGCGTATGAGCTAGGTAAATTGATGTAAACTGCTCCTTCATACCTCAGATGCACATACAAGAGGCAATACTCTTCAGAGCCCCAAACATTACTGAAACGAAAACTGTAAAAATCTCTGTAAGTAGTGGATGAAGGTGGAAAACTACAGTATTTTGTTGCCCAGAACGTGTTCAGCGGTAAGGCTGCAAGAGACAATAACTCGTGGTCAGTACAGGCTTTTCACACAGCACTTCATTCACAGTTACAAAAATCCCTGATTAAGAAGAAATTCGTGCTCATAATTTGTTAGCCCCTCCCTCTGTGCCCTGGAAACAGCCTCTCTAGGTAAAAGAGACTGGAGTATTTTTTATTTCTGAAATTATTACAAGGTTCCCCCCACACACACCTCCTCCTTTTTTTGGATTTTAGAGGCTTTCCAAGTAGTGGAAGACCACTATAACGAGAGACATGCCCCAAGACTTGACATAATACCACTATTCTGGCATATTTAATATTTAAGGAGGTGGCTGTGATCCCACTGTTGCTCAAACTCCTCATCTGCACTAACAGATTTGTGCCACTGAATTCCCAAGCTTAAACGAGCGCTAATTTGGGAGTAACTCCGCACCAAAACCAAATACTCACATGGGGACCACCAGGCATTGACGGAGCACCAGCAGGGCCGGATGGCACTTGAAAAGGATTAGGGGGCGTAGGATATAGTCCTGGAGCCGGATATGATCCTGTGGGTGGAGGAAATGGCCCTGGCGGCGAAGGTCCCCACGTTCCAGGCGGGACCGTCCCCCACGGCACCGTCGGCGCGGCCCCCGGAGTCTGGGTAGGAGCGGAATATGGCCCTGGGGGTGGATATGGCATGCTGGGAGCAGGATACTGCCCTCCCATTGTTGGTCCCCATGCTCCGGAGGGCATGGATCCCCATGGCCCAACGGGAGCAGGAGGCGCCGCTGGCTCCGTTGGACCTCCGTAAGGTCTTGGAAGCTCTGGAAAGGGCATGTTTGGTGGCGGATACTGCCCCGGCGGGACGGGCCCTGGCACAGTTGGGGGTGGATACGGACCACCAGGAGGAGGGCAGGAGGGTCCGGTAGGAGGAGGAGGAAATGGAGCAGGCGGTCCCGGGGGCATTGAAGGATACATTCCCGTGGGAGGAGGTCCGAAGGGCACACTGGAAGCGGACGTGTTGGGCGGCAGTCCCGTCGGTGTCATAGGGGGGGCGCTGGGGTTATTCCAAGGGTTGGAAGCCGGCCAGCCCTGCGGAGGCTGCCCGGGCTGCTGGCCAGGCTTGGAGCTGCTCACTTTGGAGGTTTTAGCGGGCGACTGGTCGGGTAAAGCATCTGCCAACTGCAAGACAAAGCGCCGGTGAGAGCGGAACGTGCCGTGCCCGTGCCGAGCGAGCGGAAATTCCCAGCTGCAGACATCCCGCCCACCGCGTGCCCACGCTCCGGCTGCCGGGACGGGAGGAGGAGGAGGAGGAGGAGGAGGAGGAGGAGGAGGAGAGCTCTCTGTGGCTGCACAGACATGGCTAAATTCATCCTTGTGCAGGTTCTGCCACTGAGGTAGAACACAGGCATTCTGACATGCCCCGGTGGTGAAAGGCCACCTACCGACCGGAACAACGAGCAAGCTGCAGCACAAACCCGGGAATGTTTCCCTACGTTTCCATTACAGCTACTCTGCTGCCATTAAAGCACAGCCCCTTTGTGAATGCCACACAAGAGAACCCCACGAGGCACCCAGCAGCTTCCAGTGTTTAGTCCAGGGATTGCTACATCTGCCCAGAAGGAAAACACCACTCAGGGAAATCACCTCTCAGCCGTCAGCTCTCCCTTTCTCCTCCAAAAACCTTTAGAAAGAAGGAACACAACTGGCTGATCTTCAGGAAAGAAAAACTGTTACTTACCGAAAAATCATCAGTTCCAGACATTGCGCTGAAAAGTAAGGTAAGATAAAGTGAAATTTGTTGAAAATAATAAAGGTATCTATCTTTAAGCAAGACTTCATGAGGCACCTACGCTGCTCTCACTGGAAGCACGGGAAGTGTCGAACTGGCAGCACCTCCTGGTGCCTTGGTTTTAGTTTCTGACCCACACCAGACCCAAGCTTAGCAGTGTCCAGCGCCCAGGGGATGCTTTGGGGATCCTTGGGTACAAGGTAATGGAAATAAATGGGATTAAATGAACAGGGATGCCCTGGAAGTACTCCACGTGTTTTCTAAACTGGGATTTGGAAGAGGCATGGCAGGATTGTTGCAGGTGAAGTCAATGCATCTAAACCAAAACCTGATTAAATCACAGAATCCTGGAATGGTTTGGGTTGGAAGGGACCTTTAAAGAGCAGCTCATTCCAACCCCCTGCCATGGGCAGGGACACCTTCCACTAGTCCAGGTTGCTCCAAACCCCATCCAACCTGGCCTTGGACACTTCCAGGGATCCAGGGGCAGCCACAGCTTCTCTGGGCAACCTGTGCCAGGGCCTCCCCACCCTCACAGTCAGGAATTTCTTCCCAATATCCCTCTAAACCTGCCCTCTGTGAGCCCTTGTCCTGTCCCTCCATGCCTTGTCCCCAGTCCCTCTCCAGCTCTCCTGGAGCCCCTTTAGGCCCTGCAAGGGGCTCTCAGGTCTCCCTGGATCCTTCTCTTCTCCAGGTGAACCCCCCCAGCTCTCCCAGCCTGGCTCCAGAGCAGAGGGGCTCCAGCCCTCTCTGTGACCTCCTCTGGAGTCACTCCAGCAGCTCCACATCCTGGAATCCCCACACAGATCTCACTGTCAGAAATAAAAGAACTGCAGTTTGCTGATGCTTTAATCCTCCAATTACTCCATAAAACGCTAAAGGCCGTGGATGCTCTTATTTACCTCCACTGGCTCTATCAGCTGACCACAGACCTGCCAAAGCTGTCATTAATGTGTAACCAACTTCCAACCCCTCCACACTTGCAAGCAGCACCGAGAACAGGGATCCCTGAGCCGTGTTCTACCTTTCCATGAAGGCAACAGCTGCACTCGGGGCTTTTTGGAGCTTCACCACGGTGACCCCTGACTGGCTTCGTCAGTCCTGACCAGCCACACAAAGGGGCAAAGTTCTGTTTTGCAGAAATGCAAAAATATAAGTCAAGAGTTCAAGTACTACTGCCAGGGTGACCCCCAGGAAAAACAATCCTGTTCCCCCCTTGCTGATGGTGAAGACCTGACTCCTAACACCGAGAGGGGTCTCAGGGATGGAGGTCTGGACACACAGCCCAGATCAAACTAGGTTTGTAAGCTCCATTAGGTTAATGTACATCCACATGATTTGCATTCTGTCATTTAGACAGACTTCTCTGAAACTGCACTGCAGGTTTATCACTACAGCTTCCTAATATTGGGACAGTTCTGGCCATTTAGCTCAGCATCCCGTTTCATCTTAACAATGACCCCTAGGGAGGAACAGGAACAGGGATGGCCATCACCCCACCACCTCCATGACTCCAAACTCAGACACTTCCTTAAGTTACAGGCGATTTCTTTGGAGTAACAGCTCTCAAATAACTCCTTTTTCACTAACACATAAAATTCCCCCACTTGGATATGGGGTTGTCTCATTTCCCTGCCTCGAGGTTGTTCCTAAAACACCCACTGGCCAGAAACTCCAACTCTTTGTTGCACAAAAAGGCACCTTCTTTTTCATCTCCAAGCCTGGATTTCACCGGTTTTGGCTGCTGCTCCTCCAATCTTGCAGCTGAGGATACCAGCCAGCCTGCCTTTATCCACCTCCCCGTGCTGATCATTATCCTCCAGATTTTTACCACTTTCTTTCAGCTGTCCCTTCTGCAGGCTGAGCTCCAGCTCGTCCCACTGACCCCCCACCCACCGTGCAGCAGCTTTTCCACACCTCTGATTGTTCTCCCTGCCTCTCTTTTGAGGCTTTCCCAAGTCTTTTGTACCTCTTGGGATGAATGACAAGTTAAAAAAAAAAAAACCCACAGAGGATTGAGGATGGGGGATAACCACTGATTTATACAGTCTCATAATTATGCCTTCTATTTCCTTCCTAACACTTCCTAATGTTCCATCTGCTTTTTGATCCCCGTGGAACTGCCACTTCTGTGGCAATATTTCATTCCCCGGTGTTAAGGGTCAGCGCATCGTTTTATATGTGAAATTATATGCACCACTCTACATTTATCTACTCTGAGTTACAGCAGATTTATCACCACTGAATTATATCTGCCGATTTATTACCTAATCCTTACTTTCCTGGATGGTTTCATATCAACAGGACACTGCTCATCCCATTTCCCAAGTTATTTATGAGCACACGGAGCAACCCAGACCTCTGTGGAAACACAGTGAACTTTTCAAGTTATACCTAATAATTTCAATAAACCTTTCAAGAAAACACCCAAGAATTTCAATAAATCTTTTAAGAAATGCCCATTAATTTAGATAAACCTTTCAAGAAACACCTAATAATTTAAATAAGCCTTTTTTTAAGAAACACACATCTACAGAGTTAACACCTGGGTGGAATTCAGGGCCCTGACTGCATCAGTCTGAAGGTTTGTTCAAATTCCAGCATTAATTTACAACAGCAGCAGCTCCTTCGAGTAAAGGATCTTTGTCTCAGATCAATGACTGTTGGTTTAAAATTGAGGAACCAACTGAACTACATCAGGAAAGCGGTTTCTGCTTATTATTAAAAGCTCAGATGTTCAACCAGGAAAAAACCCTCAATTTCTCCTCAATAAATAGCTCTTAAGTTAAGAGTTCATTAGTTTTTGCAACGATCCACACTCAACAAGAATAAGTTGACATGTGCTTTTCAGTGGCACTGGAGTTCAATTCAACTCTGTGGGCATAGAAATTATTTAATAAAACCCACAAAATGTGAGAAATCATTAATATAGAGACAAGTTAAAAAAAAAAAAACAACCTTTTAAATAAGTGTACATGCAAATGTAGCAGTGATAATAATAATAGTAATTAAAAATCATGATATCAAAAAGCAACACCGAAACAGGCCAAGAGAATCCTCCTTTCTTTAGGGAGGAGGAGAGATGGGATAAAACCAACTGAAAAAAACCAGACCTACAAGAGATCAAAAAATAAGCCCTGAGAAGAAGCTGCAACATTTGCTGCAAAGGGGGAGAAGGAAAAGAGGTGACAAACCTAAAGGGGAACTCAGAAGAAAATGCTGTGATCTGTCACTGGAGTGACAGAGGGGAGTAAATTCAAGCCAAGCAGTGGATGAGCACAGCTGATCACCAAATATCAACCAGCATCCCCAATAATATTTGTTAGCAGACGATTCCTAAATGTTTCTGTGCCATGAAAAGGAAGGGGACAATTCTGCTGCACGATTTATGGGAAAAAAAGAGAAAACAAAAAAAAAGAAGGTAGTTAAGCATAGCTTATAATGAGATTTAGTGGCTCTTTTACTTTGGCAAGCAGACAAGAGCAACATTTGTTGGCAACATTTGGGATAACTGAGCCCATGCCAAGCATGTCAAGGATCCTCCTGCAGACAGGATGGCCTATTTCAGGGATGTTTTTTAAACAGACATTTAATCTGGGCCCTGCCACCTTCGTTTCAGAGGAAAGAAACCGAAATTACCCCCTCAGACACGTTCAGGCAACAGATGAACTCATCTGTACTTAAATCCGGAATCCGCATATTCTGTTCAGGTTGTTCGACACCAAAAGGAATTTCAGTCAAAACCCCGCAGAAATATCGATTCTGTTCACAAAAGTATCGCCCAAGGCACTCACATGCTCAGCAGACCTCCGAGTAACTGAATTTGGAAGCCCCCCCCCGGTCACAGGCGGGCTCAAGAATTTAGGAAAAACCCCCACACTGAGTGGTGCCTCGATGGGATTTTTTAGACCCGGCGAATTAACAAGCGGCCTCTCGTTTTCTCTCTAAGCTTTCCTCGTGGCCCTGAGGTGAGCAGAGAAAAAGCCCTTTTGTGTAAGAGACTTTAAACTCTGCTCCAAATGATCCTTTCCTGGAGCTGGGCTGAAGGAAGAGCACATGGAAGGAGGGTTCAGCTGGCAGGGAGCAGAGAGACAAGACAGCAGAGCTGGCAGCACTCACACCCAAGTCCTGCTGCATCCACCGTGCTGTAAGATAAGAATTCCTTTGTTTTCCCAAGGCCAACGCCCCTGGAAACATCCCTGGTTTTCCAGCAGCCCCAGAGCCTGCCAGCTCCAGGTCCAGCTGGTCAGGGCACCACTTCCCAGCCACCTCTGAGGACACACACACGGCCAGAAGCACCAAAGGGAAGAGAAGGACGGAGAGAGACGATCCATGGCTGCAAAAAAAGGCCTCCAGGAGCTCAATCCCTCTCATCCTTCACCCTGGAGAGCCCTGAGAGGGATGGAGGGCTTCACTGCACCTGCCCAGAAACCACACACAGCAAAATCTTCAGGCCTCCTGGACACCCAGGAGCTGCTCCCGAAAAGTAACAGCAGGGAGGTGAGAGGAGCCACAGGCTGGGAAGAGAAAGGCTGGGAAGCACAACTCCAGCGTGGCACTGGCAGGAGAAGGAGAGTTCCAGCAGCAAGTGCTCACAACCAACTGGTGACTTGCTGAGGGGTCTGAAATCCCTGTTTCTGGAGGTTTGGTGCCGTTTGTGCTGAGCTAAATCCAATCCTACAAACAGCTTCCACAACAAACCAGCCCGAGGGTGTTCTGGGAGCTCCAAACCCTCTCTGGTCTCATCCATCCCACCAAAACTGGTGGATCTAGTAGCGTTTTTTTCCCATGCTCTCGCCTTTCCTGGCTTTTATCCACCACCAGTCCTCGAGGACTCTCGTCAGAAAGAGCTGCCCAAAGCACTTTTTCTTCCTTGCCCCAAAACGAAGCATCGACTGCTTTCCCGTTTCTTTTGAGTTGTGTGACATTTCCCCAACACTTGATGTGCCAGATTTAGTTCCTGTCTCCAAGATCATCTTTCAAACCCAGGGAAAAAAAAAAAAATAAAAAAAAATAATAAAACAGGCTCTCTGGATGCAACAGGCTGTGCTGCATTTCCACTGGGTGGCACAGCTCCCTCGGCAGAGAGAGAGAGAGGTTCCTCTGCCACTCCAAACATGACTAATTCCTGCCAGCATAACCTCATCTACAACAGGATTCCTGCCCACATGAAGTGTAACTACCCAACATAGCGCTGGGAGAGAAATGGAAGAGACACCGAATCTTTTTTGACAGCTTGGGAAATGTTTTCCGAAATATGCAAATTTCTGCAGCTCCGGGGCGTTAAAATATCAACACTTCAGAGCTGGCCTGGATGGAACCACGGAATGGTTTGGGATGGAAAGGGATCTTGGAGATTATCCTTTTCAACCCCCTGACTTGGGCAGGGACACCTCCCACTAGACCAGGTGGCTCCAAGCCCCGTCCAACCTGGCCTTGGACACTTCCAGGGATCCAGGGGCAGCCACAGCTTCTCTGGACCAACCTGTGCCAGGGCCTGCCCACCCTCACAGCCAGGAATTCCTTCCTAATATCCCATCTAACCCTGCCCTCTGTCAGTGTGAAGCCATTCCCTGTGTCCTGTCCCTCCAGGCCCTTGTCCAAAGTCCCTCTCATGGAGCACCTCTCCCAGGAGGAAAGGCTGAGAGAATTGGGATCGTTCAGCCTTCCAGGCTGAACGATCCCAATTCTCTCAGCCTTTCCTCCTGGGAGAGGTGCTCCATCCCTCTGATCATCTTGGCAGCCTCCTCTGGCCCTTTCCCCACCTTCAGTGCCTCCTCACAGGCCATAAATCCTTCAGTCTGCCCTGGGCGTTTAATCCAGCGGGATAACAAAGGCAAACTGAACAGCTCCATCATCCGCAGCTCCACGAGGTCTGAAGATATTCCTGCCCCTTCCCCATTGTCTGCTCTGACTGGCAAAGAGGGACAAAAGGCAGAGCTGTTGTTGTTTTCACACTTCCAGGTCGGGGTTTCGGGCGGGAGCAACAACAAAACTGTGGCGTTTGCTGCAAATTATCAGCCACCAGACAAAAAAAGAAAATAAAAGTCTCCACTGCCCAAAGGTTCCTCCTGGCCACACCACCCAGCCCTGGGGATCCCTGTTAGCCCAGCAGCTGGGAATAACTAGAACTGATCCTTCAGAGCTGCCTCTGGATTTTGTTGAGAGCCACAGAGCCCGTTCTCATCCCTGAGTCCCAGACTGGTTTGGGCTGGAAAGATCATCCATTTCAATCCCCCTGCCGTGGGCAGGGACACCTGGATAGTGATCCCAGGTTGCTCCAAGCCCCGTCCAACCTGGCCTTGGACACTCCCAGGGATCCAGGGGCAGCCACAGCTTCTCTGGGCAAACCTGTGCCAGGGCCTGCCCACCCTCCCAGCCAGGAATTCCTTCCCAGTATCCCATCTAAGCCTACTCTCTTCCAGTTTCAGTGAGTAAAACCACCAAAACCACGTGTCACATCCCAGCTGGAGCCTCCCCTCCGACAAACAAACCCACACAAACCTTTCTGCTCCTCACCAGAGGCTCCTTCACAGGAAAAAAAAAGAAAAACAAACACCCTTTCCAGGAGCCAATCTCACAACTGGCACCTTTCACATCTCCCTCTGGCACTGCTAAAATGCACTCGGAAAACTCAAGCTCCAGGAAGAACATCCCGAGCGCTTTCCAGGCAGGGCCGGCCGACATTCCCCGCGGGTTTTCCCATCAGCCGCCGATCCCCCCGGGTCCCGGCAAGGGCAGTTTCGGGGCGTGTCGGTTTTGCTTCAAAAAAAAAAAGACAAAGGAGCCACCTTTGTTCGGACATTCCCGGCAGTGAGGGGGGCTGAGCAGCCCCGGATCAGCAAGGAATTCCACCTGGGAATAAGCTCTCCCTCGGGAATTGAACCCGCCAGGCCGGCAGCTCTCAGGGGGCACCGATATGCACAGTATTGGCCCGCCCTGGAGCATAAAGGATGTGTGAAAATGTGATATAATCAAACCCTGACTCTCCCGAGCCCTCCCTTAGGGGAGGAACCCCCCAGCTAAAATCACTTACACGCGATTTACGCTTATTTATAAATTACGGCCACGCAGCACAAATAAAAAAGCTGACGAAATATCCCACCCAGCCAAGACACCACCACCACTACCACCACAGCCGACCCCGCCGGGCCCTCCGCGGGGCCCGGCACCTCCGGGGTGGGGGGGGGACGGTGCGAGGCGGGGCCGCCCCCCACCCCGCGCCCCTCCGCGCTGCCCCCCGAGGTGCGCGGGGCTCGTGTGCGCGGCGGGGCCGCCCCAACCCCCCCCACCCCGCGGTACCTGATTTTGGGGGGACCGGCCCAGCCCAGGCCCGGGAGCGACCGCAGCTCCCACCGCCACCGCGACGGCGCCGGAACCGGAACTGCGTCACGGCGGGACACGCCCACCGCACCGGGGTGGGGGCGCACCGGCGGCGCGCGCTCGGGCGCGCCCACCCCCCCACCCCCCCTACCCCGGTGTGGCCACGCCCAATACCCCGCCCCACAACGGGGCGCTGTGACGTTGGCCGCGCCCATCACCCGGTTGACCACGCCCCCAATCGTCACAACCCACGCCTACATCTCGACACGCCCCCTTTCCATACTAGCCATACAGCAGGCCACGCCCAGCACGGTTGGCCACGCCCCCCGCAGCAGATGTGCGGCTGGCCACGCCCCCGCTCAGCAGGCCACTCCCACCCCGGCCGGGAGAAGGCCACGTGACAACGCGCCGGCGCGCGGGGAGGGGGAGTGTCACGTGACTCCTCCCCTGAGGGGAGGGCTCGGCCCCCTGAGGGGACCCGGCCCTGTTCGTGGGGTTCCGGTTTCATCCCTTTGGTTTTAATAAAAAAATAAAGCAGTAACTTGGGGTTTTTATGTCCCTCCCTGCCCCGTTAACCGAAACCTGTACAGCTCAAGACCGAGACCCGTCGCAGAAACCGGAAGAAAAAAAAAAAAAAAACCAACAAAAAAACCCCAAAAAGACCCAGGAAAGCAAAGCACTCGCGGTTCTATCTGTTCGGCACTTTGGGGGGAAAAAAACCAAAAAAATCGAGATTCAAGAAATTAAAATCTTCTTCTTATGTACGAGCTAAATGGCCGTGGATAGTTCTGGTAAAAGTGTGTTGGGTGTTGATTTCTCCGGACCTGTGGCCGACAGCAAAGACTTCAGCAGACTCCTGTCATGTTTAACAGTGTAATTAATAATCATATAAACTGTTATTTCTCATGGATCTGTATTACTGCTGAAAACCCAACGCTTAATTTTCTTCCTTCCCGTCCGGTAGGAAGGTCTGAAGACCATCCCGACAGTCTCAACATTCCCGCCCTCGTCCCTGAGAGCCTTTTCCGAACGCTCCTTGGGCTCTGCCAGCCTTAGGGCTGTGACCACCGCCCCGGGTTTCCCCTCAGATGGCACAAAACCCCACCAAATTTCCATTCAAATTACCCCCGATCGTCCTGTTTCCGCATTCCGGACCTAAAGCCGCCCCTGAGATCTGGGCAGGATTTCTCCCGGCGCCCTCTCCCCGTGTCCCTCCGTGTTCCCTGCGGCAGGGCCCAAATGCACCGCGTGGTTCCCTGCCCTGCCCTTCCCAGCTATGGCACTAATCCCGAGCCATTCCATGCCCGGATAATTCCGTTAAACTCAGCAGAATCACGGGCATGGGCGATGCCCAGCGCATGCCGACGGGGGTGTCCTGGGCTCTGGCGCCCTTCCCTTGGGAGTGACATCTGTTTGTGCATCTCAAGGTCGTTATTTGGCCTTTTCTGAAGCAACAGGAGAAAATCAGCAGCAGGAGCAGGATCTGAGTGCTGGCAGCCCAGAAAGCCGAGTGTATCCCATGCTGCATTCCCAGCAGCGAGGGCAGCGGGGTGAGGAGGGGATTCTTCCCCTCGGCTCCGCTTTCCTGAAACCCCACTGGAGTTCTGTGTCCAGTTCTGGGGTCCTCAACATTAGAAGAATATGGAGCAAGTCCAGAGGAGGCCACGGAGATGCTCTGAAGGCTGGAGCCCCTCTGCTCTGGAGCCAGGCTGGGAGAGCTGGGGGGGCTCACCTGGAGAAGAGAAGGCTCCAGGGAGACCTGAGAGCCCCTTGCAGGGCCTAAAGGGGCTCCAGGAGAGTGGAGAGTTACTGGGGACAAGGTTCTGGAGGGACAGGAAAAGGGGGAATGGCTTCCCACTGCCAGAGGGCAGCCCCGTTGGGAAGAACATTGGGAAGGAATTGTTGTCTGTGAGGGTGGGGAGGCCCTGGCACAGGTTACCCAGGGGAAGTTGTAGCTGTCCCAACCCTGGGAGTGTTCTAGGTCAGGTTGGATGGGG
>NW_020956582.1:117290-119154 GCF_003031625.1 Empidonax traillii
CCCCCCACCCATTGTGGCCACGCCCAATACCCCGCCCCACAACGGGGCGCTGTGGCGTTGGCCACGCCCATCACACAGTTGACCACGCCCCCAATCGTCACAACCCACGCCTACATCTAGACACGCCCCCTTTCCATACTAGCCATACAGCAGGCCACGCCCAGCACGATTGGCCACGCCCCCCGCAGCAGATGTGCTGCTGGCCACGCCCCCGCTCATCAGGCCACTCCCACCCCGGCCGGGAGAAGGCCACGTGACAACGCGCCGGCGCGCGGGGGGGGTGTCACGTGACTCCTCCCCTGAGGGGAGGGCTCGGCCCCCTGAGGGGACCCGGCGCTGGGTCCGCCCTCCCCGCACTGTTCGTGCTGCTTCGTTTTCATCTCTTTGGTTTTAATAAAAAAATAAAGCAGTAACTTGGGGTTTTTATGTCCCTCCCTGCCCCGTTAATCGAAACCTGTACAGCTCAAGACCGAGACCCGTCGCAGAAACCGGAAAAAGGAAAAAAAAAAACAAACCAACAAAAAAACAACAAAAAGACCCAGGAAAGCAAAGCACTCGCGGTTCTATCTGTTCGGCACTTTGGGGGGAAAAATCCAAAAAAATCAAGAGATTCAAGAAATCTTCTTATGTACGAGCTAAATGGCTGTGGATAGTTCTGGTAAAAGTGTGTTGGGTGTTGATTTCTCCAGACCTGTGGCCGACAGCAAAGACTTCAGCAGACTCCTGTCATGTTTAACAGTGTAATTGATAATCATATAAACTGCTGTTTCCCATGGATCTGTATTACTGCTGAAAACCCAACACTTAATTTTCTTCCTTCCTGTCCGGTAGGAAGGTCTGAAGACCATCCCGACAGTCTCAACATTCCCGCCCTCGTCCCTGAGAGCCTTTTCCGAACGCTCCTTGAGCTCTGCCAGCCTTAGGACCATGACCACCGCCCCGGGTTTCCCCTCAGATGGCACAAAACCCCACCAAATTTCCATTCAAATTACCCCCGATCGTCCTGTTTCCGCATTCCGGACCTAAAGCCGCCCCTGAGATCTGGGCAGGATTTCTCCCGGCGCCCTCTCCCCGTGTCCCTCCGTGTTCCCTGCGGCAGGGCCCAAATGCACCGCGTGGTTCCCTGCCCTGCCCTTCCCAGCTATGGCACTAATCCCGAGCCATTCCATGCCCGGATAATTCCGTTAAACTCAGCAGAATCGCGGGCATGGGCGATGCCCAGCGCATGCCGACGGGGGTGTCCTGGGCTCTGGCGCCCTTCCCTTGGGAGTGACATCTGTTTGTGCGTCTCAAGGTCGTTATTTGGCCTTTTCTGAAGCAACAGGAGAAAATCAGCAGCAGGAGCAGGATCCGAGTGCTGGCAGCCCGGAAAGCCGAGTGTATCCCATGCTGCATTCCCAGCAGCGTGGGCAGCGGGGTGAGGAGGGGATTCTTCCCCTCGACTCCGGTTTCCTGAAACCCCACTGGAGTTCTGTGTCCAGTTCTGGGGTCCTCAACATTAGAAGAATATGGAGCAAGTCCAGAGGAGGCCACGGAGATGCTCTGAGGGCTGGAGCCCCTCTGCTCTGGAGCCAGGCTGGGAGAGCTGGGGGGGCTCACCTGGAGAAGAGAAGGCTCCAGGGAGACCTGAGAGCCCCTTGCAGGGCCTAAAGGGTCTCCCAGAGAGTGGAGAGTGACTGGGGACAAGGTTCTGGAGGGACAGGAAAAGGGGGAATGGCTTCCCACTGCCAGAGGGCAGCCCCGTTGGGAAGAACATTGGGAAGGAATTGTTGTCTGTGAGGGTGGGGAGGCCCTGGCACAGGTTACCCAGGGGAAGTTGTAGCTGTCCCAACCCTGGGAGTGTTCTAGGTCAGGTTGGATGGGG
>NW_020956582.1:120010-145836 GCF_003031625.1 Empidonax traillii
GGCTGGGAGAGCTGGGGGGGCTCACCTGGAGAAGAGAAGGCTCCAGGGAGACCTGAGAGCCCCTTGCAGGGCCTAAAGGGGCTCCAGGAGAGTGGAGAGTTACTGGGGACAAGGTTCTGGAGGGACAGGAAAAGGGGGAATGGCTTCCCACTGCCAGAGGGCAGCCCCGTTGGGAAGAACATTGGGAAGGAATTGTTGTCTGTGAGGGTGGGGAGGCCCTGGCACAGGTTACCCAGGGGAAGTTGTAGCTGTCCCAACCCTGGGAGTGTTCTAGGTCAGGTTGGATGGGGCTTGGAGCAACCTGGGCTAGTGGAAGGTGTCCCTGCCCATGGAAACTAAGTGAACTTTGAGGTCTCTCCCAACCTAAACCAGTCTGTGATTCTATGATTCTGTGGCAGCTGTAACAGGCATGAAACTGCAGTATTTTTACTTACTGTTTTGCACAAATCATTACTAGCAACACTAAAAGGGTATTCACTTTAGATCCCATCCCGTGATGGCACGATAATTCAGTTAACCTCCCCTCTGAATTTAAATAAAAGCCATGGAAAATTTCAGGCTGACTTCACAGCTCTTTTGCAATTTCCTTTCCGAGTAAAGTACAGCCATCCCTGGGAATTCCTGTCGAAACAGCCCTTGTGGCGTGGCCTCCTCACTGGGAGGAATGAGCAAATAGAGAGTGCAATCAATCCTCCTCCCAGCTGTGTGCTGGGCATCTTTGCTTTTCCACGCTCGGAAGGGCCCCGCCGTGGGCGGCTGCTGCCATGTCCTGGACTGCCAGTGGTGACAGCAGGAGTCCCCAGAGCAGGAGGTTTCTTCCTGAGCAATCTGGTAGTTAGAAACCCTAATTAATGAGCAAACACGAGGCTGACAACAGCGAGGATGTCTCACTTTAAATATCAGACTGGGGCTGTAGCGGCATTTTTAATCAATAACCTCACCAGCCAAGCTTCACGTTGGGACACACGATGTGTAGAAGCAGAAAGGATGATGAATTTTTGAATTTTTTTCCCCACCTTTGGGTAGATGCAGCTCATCCTCTCTGTGTTTGTATGTGCTGAAGGCTGTAAAAAGAGATACAGACAGTTTTGAATTTGGGTTGGAAGGGACCTTAAAGCCCATCTCGTTCCAACCTCCTGCCACGGGCAGGGACACCTTCCACTAGCCCAGGTTGCTCCAAGCCCCGTCCAACCTGGCCTTGGACACTTCCAGAGATGGGGCATCCACAGCTTCTCCACACCTGTGCCAGTGTGGAATTTATGTTTAATTGATTCATCTCAGTGCCAGGAACAGGACCGAGGGCAGGGCTA
This sequence comes from Empidonax traillii, assembly GCF_003031625.1. Lineage (NCBI taxonomy): Eukaryota > Metazoa > Chordata > Aves > Passeriformes > Tyrannidae > Empidonax > Empidonax traillii. The sequence continues at coordinate 121,321 of NW_020956582.1, forward strand.
ACACCGAGTCATGGCCGCATCCTGTTGGAAGATGTTACTTTGTACACTGAATTACGTAACGGAAAACAAAAGTTGGGATGAAATTATGAACTTAAATTATCCAGAAAGGCTGTTTGGTGGAATAATGTGAGGGCAGTTCGTTATTCCAGTCCTGCATTGCAGGGCCTGTGCTGCTGCCTGTGCCATACAAGCATTTGCCACTCTGTTTTTAGCTCAGCATCACGTAAATATTTGGGTTGGAAGGAAGCTCTGGTCTAACCTCTGTCTCAAAACAGGACTAGCTGTGAACCTTGTCTGAGTGAGTTCTGAGTGTCTCCACAGACGGAGATTGCACAACCTCTCCGGACCTTCAGTCCCAAAACGCGGTCCCTGTGAGTTCTGCCTTTATTCCCTGCATCCCGTCAGACTTTCCCTTGCTGCACTTGGGGCTTTTCCTTCCTCCACCTACCTCTGCGAAGCATCTGCCTGCCTCAGTACCACCCCCCTGCATGGCTGGAGGCTGTGCTGGGGTCTTTCCTCCCCTCTCTCCTGGCTCAGAAATACAATTTCCACGGCCTCTCTTCACGCCCCGTGTGCTCCGTCCCCCCAGCCCTTCCAGTGTCCCCCCCCCTGCTGAACTCCCTCCGGTTTGTCAGCAGCTCTCTTGTCTCTCAGTGACAAAATTGGGCATAATTGCCTGCCTCAGCCTTTGTTTTGGGCTAAAAGACCAAGAGACAATACTTAAATTGTCCGATTCGGTACTTTTCAGGGACAATAACACAGCTCTTGGGCTGTGACAGGCATCAGAGTCAGGAAGATTTATCTCACCCGCAGGGCTGTTCATGCCACGAACAGTAAATTCAGGGGAACAATAACAATATCTTTTCTTGTACCTCCCTTTTACATCAGCTAGCCAGGAGGAACCGAGACACAGTGGAGGCATCCCTTTTCTATCCAACCCGAAAATAAAAGGATTAGGGTTTATTTTTTTATTTTTTTTTTTTTAATAACAAATTTAAAATTCTGGAATGTAACGTCAGTTTTCATTAAGAAAATGCCAGTCTCTCGCTGATGGGCCGGAACAGCGAGATATAAGATATTAATCTTCAGTTCCAGTGCTGATTCTTTCAGGGAGATGTCACTCGCTCTTCTATTCATGCTTCACTGTGCTCTGTGAACATCAAGCACTCTGAAGAATTAGCTGAGCCACCCTGAAGCTAGATTTTAAAGGATACCAGATGGTATGTTCAATGCATGTGGTAATCTTTTATATGCTTTTTCCCCTATGGCCAATCACTGACTGATCATTTATTTCAAAACCCTCGTAAAATAAATCACTTCGAAAACGACGCTGTCTCAGAGTTAATAAGTGCTCTTCCTCAAAGCGGAGGCTCCGTTGCCATGAAGATAAAAATCATAAAACTGGTTCAAAGTGCACGGGGATGGCAAATGCACCCTGTTGGGGAGAGGAGATAAACTGGATTGAACCGGAAAGGAAGCGCTGCTGTCTGCTTGTTGTGAAATTCTGAGCAGGTGAACTGTCATTAAAAGACGCTTCGACAGCCACTTCGGTGCTAACACATGAGCCTTCTGTGACAAGGAGTGAATTTCTGTGGGTACATTTTCTTCCCACAGTGGTGGATGTGTAGAGCCTTGATCACGTGCCGGGTCGCTGCGTGAGTTTGCTTTCAGGTTTTGGAGTTAGTGATTGTGTCTGGCAGCAGAAGACAGAGCCCTTCGCTCTGTCTTGGATTTTTGTGAATAAGAAGTAGGAAATTCCTCTCTGTGTGACATCAGTGAAACTCACCTCGTCATCTGTCCCCTCGGAGAGGTGCCCACCTTCTCCCCGTGCCCAAACTGAGAACCACAGTTCCCCAGAGGGACCCAAACCTTTATCGCTCCTCCATCTCACAGAATCAGGGAGTCACAGCATCATTTAGGTTGGAAAAGACCTCCAGGATCATCCAGTGTGTCTGATCCCCACCTTACCAACCAGCCCAGAGCACCGAGTGCCACATCCAGTCATTCCCTGAGCACCTCCGGGGATGGGGACTCCACCACCTCCCCTGGGCAGCCCATGCCGATGCTTAACAACCCTTTCAGTGAAGAAATTCCTTCTGATTCTGATTCTGATTCCTTCCTCCCCTTCCCCTCTCCTCCACATGCCCAATCCCGTGGTGGTGTTGCAATCCTCACAGCCCCTCAGTGAGTTTTGTGACATTTGCTGTTTGGCTGACAGCCACAGCTCCGGCAGGCAGATGATAATATGGAATTATGGCCCTTCCTTCTCTGAAGGATCGTGTTTTCAAGCTGTTGGAAGAAGCTGGAAATCTTTTTTATTCAAAAGCTTGAAAAACAAATAAAAGTAGCCCTTGTTATATTTTGCTGTGATGTTGCAATGTCAAATGACACTCTTTCTTTTTTTGTGGAGAGGGAGAAGGAGGTGAGGAGTAGCTGGCTGTGGAGGCTTTGCCCTGGCAATGAGGGCAGAGTTGATTTTCCCTGTTGCCCAGATTTTCTGATGGACATAAACCCCCCGGCACACACACATATCCCGGGGCAGGGAGAGACTTCAGCACAGTCACAGTGGGACAGCCCAAAGGCCCAGCTGGCCTTGAGACCCCAAGTGACTGTGGGCAACATCGGATTCTTGGGAAAAGGAGAAAGACAAGGAATGAGGAGTGATCTTCCCCTTGACAAGCCTCCAGGCTGTGCCTGGATTGCTAAATCTCAGTCACTCATTTTTCATCGCTCCCCCCACCACCCCACCCCCCAGCACCGTTTGTGGCCGTATCCCTGTGCCTGTGTTTTATCTTCCTGTGCCAAGCAGTTGGGATCCATTTGTTCACTGAGAGACACTTCCACGCTCGGGCTCAGTGTTGAATATGGCAGTGCTGGGATAACACCTGGACTCGGTGATCTTCGAGCCCTTTCCCAGCCGAAATGGTTCTCCGTGGTTCCACACGTGCAATTAATCGTTCAGCAGTAAGTTGTTCTCGTCTCTGCTCCGCTCCGGACGGGTATTGATGGTGCAGCCACAACTGCCGAGGTCAACGACCCGCTGATGGGTGCCAAAGAACACATTTACAGTCAAATGGCTTGTAGGAATGCAGGGAATGGTGCGGGGAACGATCATTTGAGCTCGTGAAAGATCTCTAAGTCATTGATACGACAAAGGCGCGTGTGATGAATTATCGACAAGAGTGTTCGGTATAAAACGCTGTGTGGGCAGTGTTGCCCCCCGAGCTTATCCGGGGCACCGTGAGCTGCCTTCTCCACTCATCTGTTCATTGCAGCAGTTTCTGGAATCTCCCAGACTGGGGTTATTTCCCCCCAGCATTTCTGTGCTGACCTGGGGTGGGCATTTACCACGTGCCCGGTGCAGCTGTAGGAGTTTATTCCGCTTCAGGATGGAGTTTTGGATCTCACCTTTGACCTCCCCGCTCTGGGCAGGGATTTATTGGGTGGCTGCAACTGCCTTGCCAGTTTTGGGCTATCCCACCGTCAGGGCAAGAATTTCATCCACTGCGACTTCACACAGTTAAATCTTGTCCCATCAGCTCACAGCCATCTAACGCTCCAAGAAATTCCGTGGGAATAGCACCCATGCCATTCCTCCCCCTCCTTTTCAGCTCTCAGGCCCTGATTAAGCAAATAGCTTAAGTGCTGGGCTGAAGTGGTGCCTTTTAGTTTGCTAATGCCATGCAAAAATGCCCGGAGAATAAAGCAGTTTTCGTGATCGCTGTTAAGAATCCGCTTCCTTCTTTGGGTCTTATTTTTCCGTCAGCCTGCTTGGGAGGGTACAGCCAGAAAACAGATTAGCCCGGGAAAGACTTCTCAACTAATAAACACACCGCAAATGCACTTCTTAGTCATATTTTAGGTCAAATGGATTTGTCAAGTCAATAGTCACCCAAGTATGAAGGAGTCCTATAAATAAACGAGACTTAAATATTTTGAATATCTGCCTGACAGAGCTCCTTTTTAAAGTGCAAATAAAGCCGGAACGAGCTGAAGTCGAGATCATTTCCAGAGTCATTAAAAAAAAAAAAAAAAAAAAAAAAAAAAAAAAAAAAAAAAAAAAAAAAAAAAAAAAAAAAAAAAAAAAAAAAAAAAAAAAAAAAAAAAAAAAAAAAGAGAGAGACAACAATAATGTGAACTTTTTAACCTTGGGGTTGTTTCCAGCCACATCTCTCACAACGATAATAAATTCAGAAAATTCCATGAAAATCTCTATTCTTTGGACTCTTGAGGCATTTAGCATAATGTTCTCAGTTCCTCTTCTCTCTTCTGAAAACAGGAAGAAATTATGCAGGGTAGTAGCTGTTTAAATACTAGAAACCCTCCCTGGGGAGAATTACAGCCATTTCAGTGATAAATTGCAAGTGAGATAACGAAGACTTGGAAGGAGCCTGATCCAAACCTCGTTTCCAAGCTTCCTCACTGATTTCAGGGCTTTTTTGGATGAGGTTTGGGATGAGACAATCTCAGCCCGGATGAGTTTGGGTGGCAGGTTTGCCTTTGTGCGGGGTTCCCCTGGGGAGTTCCTATTGAAGCAGGGCAAGATGATGTCAATCCAGCACTGTTTTTTGGGTTTTTTTCTATAGAAGTCCTAAATCCAGCCTTCATCCCGAGCCTTCCCAGCTGCCAAACTGCTCTTCCCCCCAACCAGAGCAGAGCCTTACAGCTCCAGGCTGGGAGTGAGCATCCTCACTCCTTACCTCAGCCCGCCCTGCCTGGGGGCCAGCGCTCCTCCTCCTCCTGCTGTAAATGTTTGCAAAAGCGCCCCAAGAAACGGATTTCAAATCCCCGCCGTAAGATCTTCCCCCCTCCCAGGGTAGAAGGCATCCTAATTAATTAGCGGGAATACGCCTCCATCCAACCGTTTAGAAAGCGAAGGGACCGACTGTTGTGATAAAGTGCGTGGCCAAACATTCCGGGCTCTGCTCTAACAGCATCGCAGGGATCTGAGGACGTAATTGCCTTGTTATTTTCGTGCTCCCCGGGGCTGTGCTGGAGGCAGTTTAGCAGAACGGGCACTCTAAAAGTGCCTGCAGCGAACTCCGCTGCCTGCTTTCCCAGATCCCTCGTTGCCTTTGCTCCGCTTGGCAGGAGCTCGTTTTTCTCCTCCTCCTCCTCCTCCTCTGGGAAATTCCCGTCCTTTGAATCGCCCATCCCATGACTGCTGACCCGCTCTTAGTTAACACCCCGCTGCAGATCCCGGCTCTCTGCGCTCCTGCATCCATCCGTTGTTTCCCTTTTTGAATCCCTCAGGACGCGGAGCATCTCCTTTGTTTTAGTTTCGGGGTCGGCAGCGCCGAGCCACTGTTGCGACACAAATAACACGAATGACATTTCCGAGGTGATGTCCCAGCCCGTGTCGCAGCGCCCAGGCCGGCTGGTGACCTGAGCAAACCAGTTTCGCTCCGGGCCGTGTCCCTCTCCTTCCTCGGCGCTACTTTATCCAAACACGGCCTGGGAAAACAACAAGATGTGCTGCCAAAATAGCAGAGAGAGAACCGACTCCCCAAACAGGAGGCCTTCCCCCGAGCTCCGCGGGTTGAAAGAAGGAACAGGAGGTAAAAACAACCAGCGCGGTGCTCTTTAAACTTCTGAGTAGCTCCTAATGACACACATCGTTCCTGAAGTAGAAGGAGGCAGGAGAAAGGATTGCAGGATCAGACTCCAGCAAAACGATTATGCTGAACTGGAGGGAAAAATGAGTGGACTTTTCCCTCAAAGATTTCACAGCCAGCACCGAGGTTGGCTCTGCTAATGCTAGAAATTACTTTTATTTTGGACAACGTATAGATTATGTGCCTGCTAAAATGTGTTTTCTTAATTAAAAATGCACTGTAATTAGCAAATGGATCAAGTGCACTTTTGTGGAGATCCGCTCTCATCCATTCACGGATTTTCAGTCAATTGTTTGCGATGACTCTCCCTGCTGACAGAGATTCAGACACACAGTAACATTTAGCCTGTAAATCCACAATCATAAAATCACGGAATATCCCAAGTTGGAAAGGACCCACGAGGATCATCGAGTCCAACTCCTGGCCCTGCACAGGACACCCCCAACGATCCTACCGTGTGCCTGAGAGCCTCGTCCAACACAACACAACACAACACAACACAACCTTTTAGTGTTTTATTCAAAATAACTTCATGCATTAAGGCTTATTTCGATTTTGAGGTGAGCAAAGCACAAACTGCCTGACCTCCTCTTCCTTCAGCCTTCACTCGTGGCCACTGATGGACTTTTGACCCGACCTGGCACGGCCATGAACGGGTTCTGCTTTTCTATAAAACCAGAGAAGTAAAAGTCTCGTATTAGAGTACAAATACCATATAAAGCTGAAAGTGGAAGGGGCAGTGACAGAGGGAATTTTGGATGCTCGGGACAGAGCGGCAGCTCCACAGGGAGGTGGAGGGAGGTGTACACTTTTTGGATTTGCTTTACTCCCACCCCCTGAGCATTTCAGGTTAAGGTGGGTAAGCCCCACTTGTGATTTCAGCTGTTACAGTATTAAATTTCGGGTGTGGCAACAAACGGGCCATTTTTAGCTCATAAAGAGTTGAGTGAATTTATCTGGAATAATTTCTCCCCTAACATTTGGCAAACAGGGTTCCAAAGTGGGCTTTCAGGAGCGTTGTTTGATGGCAGCGTGTGGGTGTCAAAGCAATTAGGACAGGAGATTCCAAAGCAGGGACACAGCCATAGTTTGGGAAGCCCTTGGAAAGAGGTGACTCCCGTTCCCTCAGTTTTCCTGCCTCCCCCTTCCTTCCCTTTCAGTCTTCTCCTTCCTCCTCCTTCTTTTCCCCCCCCTCAATAATCCTGCCTGTCTGGAATCGCAATAAAAGGAGCACATGGGGTAAGCCAAGGGATTATTTCCCGATGCTTTTGCTATTATCTGGAGCACAATATCAAAGTATTCCATGCATCCTCCCGGCTCCTGTGAAAGAAAGGATCCTTTTATTCCTCGGGTAGCCTTTTGTCTAGCCAAGAATCCTCCGCCCACTCAGGTAATTTGTACCAACAGATCATACCTGTGGTAGCAGAAGATCCTGTCAGGAGGGAATATCCAGCACAAACCAGGCATTACTCATGTGTGAGGAAGGCTGGCTGGGAAAGGGGAGAGAGCTGATTTTTCTTTGGATTTATTAGGAGGAGAGGAGGACTCAGGAGGAGGCTTTTGCTCCAACAGGGAACTTTTTTCTTATTTTACCTTAATAAATGTGTGTTCTTAGTGAGTCAGCAAAGTGCCTCATCCGGCTGGGTGCTCAAACTCACCCGCTCCCGCTCAGTGCCCCCTTTATACCTTCCCTAATAAAATATCTTATTTCCCCTTCACATCTGCCCTCTCCTTGGGCACAGGACCAAGATTCCTGGTGTTCAAGGATCCCAGAGCCAGCAACATCACTCTGAGATGCCATTTGGCTCGGGGAGCAGAAAAGCCACAGGATGTTCCCCGTGGCCAACTCTGCGGTACCTCGGTGGCAGTGGGATCTCTGCTCCGATGCCAGTGGTTCTGCTGGAAAGAGATGGGACAAGGACAGCCTTCAGCTGGCCCTCAGCTTCCAGCTTGCCAGGTCGAAGGTGTCCTGAAGAATGGGGAAAAACGGGACTGCCCTTTGTCTGTTGGAAGCATTAGAGGCCCCTGGAATGACACCACAGTGCTGACGAAGTAAAGAAATTAATGGGGGGGGAGGGGAGGCTGTTCCTTTCTAATATGTTAAAACCATCCAAAAATATCCAAGCCCCTGGAATTATCTAATTTTGCAACTGTGCAAAATGTCACATTTAGCAGAGCTACTCCTTTCCCCCCTGCCCTCTCTCCCCCAGAATTCCTAGAGACCTTTCCTGCTTCCCCTAAGTCAGAGAACAAGAAGTTTGGGATGGCTCCAAACAACACAGACAGTGCTCAGATTGATTTTTTTCTTGACTAAGTATGCTTGATATTTTTTTTTCCCCTTTTCTAGGCTTCAGATATCAATTAAAAGAACACAACTCTTTTGTCTTGTGTGTTGCTCCCCTCAAAATAATGAACTGTTTAATACACTAGAGGCAATTTCAAATTATCTAGTTTAATGAGGAAGGTTGTGACGGAAGATTTATTACCCTTTCTGATCTGCTAATGTATTTTCCCAACCATCCCAGCAGAACCAATCACTTGCATTTTCATTATACACTCTATTTTCAGGGGTTCATTAGTTGTAGACTAAAAATAACGGCGAAGGTCTCAGTCTGAAAGCTAATCCAATCTTTTTTAATTGGAAACAAAATTTGATCAGACAACTTTCTAATCATAACAGCATCAAGCATCAAGACCCTGACGAGGTGTTTTGTCCAATTTGAAACTTCATGTGGCTACACATAAAGACCTGACCTAGAAATACAACCACGGAACTGCCACGAAGGACAAACCCAGCCCTTTCCTTAAACAAAACAATCCCACATTAGCACAGGCCACGGACTGTGGTCCAGTGCAGTTGATGCACATTAAAAATAAAAGCTCTGGCAATGAACCTGTTCAGCTGAGACAAACTCAGAGACGCTCTGAGCTAGTGGCTGAGTGCGAGACTTTAAAAATAACTAAGATTATTTTTTTTTTTTTAAATAAGGTGGAAGAGCTCCCAGATAGCCAAAGGGCCTCCTACCTCGGAGCTCGATTCAATCTTAAATTGGCATTCCTGGAATTGCCTTTGTGCTGTTGGATCACAGGATGTAACACTGGCTGCTGTTTTTCCCGTTGCATCATTTTGATAGGCAAGACCCACGGGAATAACAAAAAGAGAGAGACAGGGAGGTTTGGATTTTACAGGGGATACTGCTCTTTACAAAACACCCTCATCACCACGGTGGGAATGTGGAGATGTGCTGCCTGTGTGGCAGCTGCCCTGCAAGGCCATCAACCTCATGTTTCTACACTGGTAGAGGGAAGAGGGATCCATATTCCCAAGGACCAACTTTAGCAGAGGGATCCTGACTTCGGATCACCCTTACTGGGTGATGAGCCTGCTCTGACTTTTAATTATGCTGTGTATCTATTCATCATAGAATGGTTTGGGATTGGAAGGGACCTTAGAAATCATCCAGTTCCACCCCCCTGCCATGGGCAGGGACACCTTCCACTATCCCAGGTTGCTCCAAGCTCTGTCCAACCTGGCCTTGGACACTTCCAGGGCTGGGGCAGCCACAGCTTCTCTGGGCAACCTGTGCCAGGGCCTCCCCCCACTCACAGTAAAGAATTTCTTCCTAATGTCTAATCTGAACCTTTTAATTTGAATCCATTGCCCCTTGTCCTGTCATTCCATGATCTTGTGAAAAGTCCCTCTCCGTCTTTCTCGTCGTCTCCCTTCGGGTACTGCAAAGCCACAATTAGGTCACCCTGGAACCTTCTCTTTTCCAGGCTGAACAATCCCAGTTCCCTCAGCCTTTCCTCACAGGAATGATGCTCCATCCCTCTGATCATGGCTGTGGCAACCACAAGAGCTGTGCTTGATCCAGGTGCCCCTGAGACTGCTCCCAAATCCAGGTCCTTTCAAGGGATTCTCCCCAGCAATAAAATAACCAGAGTGCCCACACAAGGAAATCCGTGGGCCACTTGCCAGACATTCCTAACCCGGGAGGATCCCTGAAGGAACAGGTTTGCAATGACCTGCAGGGGGGGAAGGGGGTGGGGGCAGCGCTGAGGATGTGTTTTGGCCAGGATAACACATCACCCAGACACCCAAGGGATTTTTAAAAGGGATGTAGTAGGGAAAGGGGGAAGTTACTGCACCTCACGTCAGCCCCACGCTATAGATTTTACATGCATAAATTATATATTTACGTCCAAAGCTCTATTATTCATAGAGTTGAGTAAACAAGTATCGATTTTTACACTGTAGCACAGCTGAGTATTTGCAGCGATGCAGAGGCTCCTCTTCCACCCTGGGTAACTCTGACCTCATCAGCGCTCCCTGGGCAAGGAATATCCTTTAACGAGGGTGATCAAGTTTAAAACTGGGTCGGCTGCTGCTGTTGGGAATGGAAATCAATGTGCATTTCCTCCTGAATGGACGGCTCCTCCACCCACACCGCGTCACGTGAGGCTCCCTGAGATGCTGAACCAGACAGACACCCGGCAGCGAACAAGGAAGGATGTGTGAAACCATCTCAGCTCGCACGGAGCAGCCTCGGCTCTCCCACTCCACGGGGAGAGGGAAAGACACGCTGGTCGTGTGGATAGAGCAGACTAAACGAGCTTAAGTGCATTTAAAAGGTGATGTTGCTGCAGAGATCACATTCAACCCTCTGCTATCAGTGTGTGAGATTTCTCTCTATTAAATATTTCTCTCTATTAAATATTTCTCTCTATTAAATGTTTCTCCCCGTTAAATATATGATCCCACCGGGTACATTCAGGGGTGGCAGAGAAAAAAAAAAAACAAAGCACACACAACAACCCTTTAACTGAGCTTCCCAGTGCTCTGTTATTCCAGAGGTTAACCAAAATCACTCACTTCATAGCTAACTTTGCTATATTGAATCAATGAACAAGCTCCTTATTGGATTTTTATTGCAGATAAAATTGACAGCGAAAATCACCGGGATGTACTTAAAAATGGGAAGGAAATGTACGTTTCCAATAAAAAGGTCTCTGAAGGTCTCTTGTTTCATAGGAAGGAAGCTGTCTTTATAGTGCATGAACTATAAAAAATGATTAAAACTGAAGAGAGACAGGAAGCTGATAATTTGATTTATCATCCTAATGGCTGTGATTCATGAATAAATAATATAATGGTTTATGTCTCTCTTGTAAAAGAAGTAGAGAGGAGCAATTTGTCTAATAAATGACTTCAAAAATTACAGCTGAGTCTTGTTTGCCACGTTTGTTCTATTTAAAAAGAATGAGTGAGTATCTTATTTCTTATTACTTACTAGGACATTTGCTGTATTATTTATAAGAGTCAAAAACCTTAACTAAAAGCCACTCATCTCTGACCACAGTCCCCCATTAGCTTTAAATTCAGGAAAGAGAAAGGGATTGATCACTAGATCAATAAATCTAACCTTGGATCTGACTAAAAGCTTCCTTTAACCTCCTTCCTCCAGCATCCTTTTTCAAAATTAAAGTATCCCCCTTTTTAATTATTTAAGAGCATGTCAATTTTGCAGCAAGGCCCCTGTATGGCTGCATCATGCAAGGATTTCTTCTTCAGATTGGAAGCACACCAGCACCTTTAAAAGGAGAGCATTTAAATCACGGTAATTTGCTGTTTGTCTGCTTGTTTGTTTGTTTTAAAGTCGGAGGTTCCACTATAGATGCACAAATCCTGCTCCAAATACGCCCTGGATTTCATCAGGGAAAGTGCTGAGAATTGGAAAATGGAGAAGAAATGTGTATTCCCAATTATCAGGCACACAAACCACCCCAAGCCCGTCGATGACGCTGCTGGAGCTGAAGTCGCTCCGTATCGACGGCCCTGGGCCAGCCACTGACATTGTTATGGAGCTGCAAAAAGTCACTCCAGGCAAAAGCAAACTCCAGAGGACACAATTAATGGAAAGAGTGTTGAATTTTTTTTTTTTTGTTAACCATCCTGTAAAAATAGCTTGTATTTGCATTTTGCCCATTGTGCATCAAGAGCCTGACCTGTTTTTCCACCCCCCCCATCAAAATAATTTACCAGAATCAGATCTTTTCCATTTACCAGATTTAATTTTCATCCTGAAGAACCCGGGATTTCTGTCTTGGCAGAATTTGGGCTTAGAAGAGAGGTTGTGGACTCCCCATCCCTGGAGCATCCCTGATCCAGTGGAGGGTGTCCCTGCTCGTGGCAGGGGGTTGGAACTGGATGATCTGGAAGGTCCCTTCCAAGCCAAACCATTCCGTGGGATTCAGTGATTCTGGAAATACAGGAAGTTCTTACCCTGGTTTTTGAGGCTGATTTTTGAGAGGGCTTCAACACTGAACTTCAAGGCTTGGTTATCTTTGGATCAAGGTGTCCCACAGTGGAACTGGAAAGAGCAGCACTGATAAGACTGTTGGGAACAGCAGCAGGAGGAAAACTTTAGGATGACATTTCTTGGCACATTGTAAAAAAAAAAAAAGAGGGAAGGAAGAGAGAAAAAGGTCCATGGATTTCAACAAAATAGACCTTTTGAGGTCTCATCTTTTCTAAAACATGTTCATGCCACGGATCTTTCACAGACTGCACGTGTATACACGACTCACTTTCATCAGGGACCGTCACACAGGTGGACAAATAAAACAGGAAAAAACAGGATGAACTTCCACAAAATCTCATGTATCTAGACTTTCTACCTATTTCTCTAAAAAAAAAAAAAAAAGGCAATTAACTGCCCCACAGTCCAAAGGCACTATTTTTATGTGCTGCACCTTCTTCCCCCAACTGCTGTATTATATAGGTCTCCTAAATTTGGAGTGCTCAAGATGTTTTTGGGGTAAGTGATGCATCAACTCATGTCAAAACAATGTAGGCTGCATCCAGAATGACACCGAAAAGCAGTGCTTTGGGGAATGGTACCCCAAAAAAGCTTCCCTCGTGACCTCTCGTTCTGAGGGGACAAAAATCTTTGCTGGCTGTGGAAATGACGGTGGCCTTGGCTAACCCCTGAAGGACAACTTTGGGTCCAGATCTATCTTTTGTGGTCTTGCCATAAAAGTCACACTAACCTCCAGCTGAAATTATGAGCTTTTTGCCCTAATTAGGAGTTTTCCGAAAGAGAATTTGAATCAAGCAGGCTGCAAATATCTCTGATGTCAGTCCAGAAGTTGAACCAGACGCAGTTCCCTCGTGCTGGAGCCACCCAAGTCACGGCCCAGCAGCCCACCAGTGGCAGTGGAAAAGAGCAGAGCAGCGATGAACCCCCACGTTGCATTTAGAAAACAGCACTGATAAGGTGAAAAATAAACTCATGAATGCAAAGCTGCCCTTGGCAAAGCACAGTTTGTGCAAAAGGCAGTGCCTGGAAGCAGCACGAGGAAAAAACACTACAGAAAAAAAAAGGGCAGTTTTTTTTCCTGATGTCAGCCACACAATCCCACTGGCACGGGGAGGAGGGAGAATCTCAGCTGGTATGAAGCATTATAAGTGTATCCATAAAGCCACACTGACTTCCAGCAGCTGAGAGTTTGTCCTGTGGTGTGCTCATCCATGTGCAGTGCTGTGGGTTGATGTGGTAGCGTTTTCTCCCCGGAGACTTCGGGTCAGAACCTATTTAAGAGCCAGTGAAGAACCAACGGGCTGGTCTCCAGGCAGATGTCCCTGGAAATCTGTCTGCATCACCACAGCGGCAGCAGCTCAGTGGGGAGGGTTTAATCTGCTCAGGTGGGGGTGAGGGCAGGGTGGCAGGTCCTTGGGGGAGTTGCATGGCAGAGTTTCCCTGGTAACTCCTGAGTGGGCAGCTTGCAGGAAGGATTTGGTGTCCACAAATCCGTGGGATTCTGTCTGAGGTGAAAGTAAAAGATTCAAGTAGAAGTCTCGCTCAGGCTTAGCCTACAGTCTTGGAGAGAAACTGCTCTGCCGCTCCTTGCCTGCACACAGATTCCCAAGGGATCAGCGATGGGCCCACTCTTGCTGGATTTACTCATCAGTGACCTGGATGAATGGACAGAGTGTACCCTCAGCAGGTTTGCTGATGATTAGGAGGAGTGGCTGACACACCGACAGGCTGTGCTGACATTCCAGCAGACCTGGACAGGCTGGAGAGATGGGCAGAGAGGAACCTAAGGAAGTTCAACCAGGGTCCTGCACCTGGGAAGGAATAATCCCCTGCAGCAGTCCAGGCTGGGACTGACCTGCTGGAGAAAGACCTGAAGGTCCTGGTGGACAAGTTCACCATGAACCAGCAGGGTGCCCTGGGGGCCAAGAAAACCACTGGTATCCTGGGCTGTATGGAGAAGAACGTGCCCAGCAGGTTGATGGAGGTGATCCTGCCCCTCTCCTCCACCCTGCTGAGGGCTCATCTGGAGTGTTGTGTCCAGTTCTGGGCTGCCAAGTGCAGGAAAGACAAGGAATTACTGGAGCTGGAATTACTGGAGGAGGGCTGTGAAGATGAGGAAGGGGCTGGAGCACCTCTCTGATGAAGAAAGGCTGAGGGAGCTGGGCCTGAGAAGAAACAACTGAGAGGGGAACCTGTCAATCCATACAGATAAACACCTTAAGGGCAGGTGCCAAGAGGATGGGAACAGACTCTTTCCAGCAGTACCCTGAGACAGGACAAGGAACAACAGGCCCAAACTCAAACACAGGAAGTTCCATCTGAATTTGAGGAAAAACTTCTCCACTATGAGGGTAACTGAGCCCTGGATGGAACAGGCTCAGAGAGGCTGTGGAGTCTCCTTCCCTGGAGATACTCAAACCCCACTGGATGTGATCCTGTGCATCCTGCTCGAGCAGGGGGATTGGAGTAGAGGATCTCCAGAGCTCTCTTCCGACCCCAACCATCCTGTGACAACCTCAGGCCCAGGGCCCTGCTGATTATTGACAGCACATTTGTCATTCTGCAGGCTGGGGGCTCAGTTTTGGAAGCGTTTTGGGAGGACACAAACACTCCCCGCGATCAAAGGGGAGGAAACAGGGTGGTTGTTGGAGCTACAATTACATCATCCCACACAGTCTTGGCAGGGGGGTTCAGGGCCCGGTTTTGGGGGAGGAGATGAAGCAAATCCAGGCAAAGGGGGCAGAACTGCAGGTTCCTGCTGCACCCCCAGGAGTTTCCTGCCTGAACCCGGATCCACTGGGACTCCAGTGGGATTCCACCAACAGTTCAGCAGCAGATCTGCCTATCCATGCACTGTAAGCAATGCTTTCAGGAGCATTATCCATGCAGGGTTTTCCCGTACATGGAATTTGGCAGGAAGCCACCCGACCGAACGCTTCGCCTTGCAAGAAAAATCTGCAGACTTTTTTTTTTTTTTTTTCTTTTCTAACTAACTATACTTGTTAAAAAAGCAACCCCCCTACTCACCAAGGTTACTCATCGTCACCTCAGGCTCAACCATGCGGGATGAGATCGCTTAATATGCAGATTTTTAAGGAAATATCTTCCTTCTCACCCTCCCACCCCGTGTTTTATCATTCAACCAGTGTGAAAACTGGCTCTTTCATACAATGAAATAGTAACACAGGCAAAGAGTTTCCGAGTCCAAGCCCCATCCATCATAAATAACCACATCATTATCCCTTCCAGACACTGATCAAATCCCAGTTTTATGAGCAGTTTGCTTTTTACTGCTATTATACAAAATGAAAAGCTGTTCCAGCCACCCCACAGCTCTGACAACGAGGAGCCTTCCTCTTTTTTTTTTTCTTTTCCCCAACCCAAATCTTTCCAGGACCAGTTTGTACATGTTTGTTCCTGCGCTGAGCGCTGTCCTCAACTTGAATTGTTTTTCCCTCTCCTCTGGTATTTAGTCCCCTGGTGTATTTATAGAAAGATCATATCCCCTTTCCAACTTCATTTTGCTCGGAATAGTAATGTTAGAAATAGACTGATGAATTTACTGTGCTGGGTACGGACAGACACATCCACACACACACACAGGGAGGTTAGAGCACTCATTTTAAAAGAAATGCAGAAAATACAGATGAGTCAATCTTCAGTTAACAGTGCATTATTTCAAACATGTCAGCAACACGTGTCAGCTACAATAGAAAAGACAGATCAAGTCCAAAACTGATTTTTTAGGGGTTTTCAGATCTAAGGGCTATCCATCTATAGAAATATCAGAAAGTCTACCTGGAATTCCATCAAACTCTAGTCTGGGAACAGTACCAAAAGCCCACAATGAATATAATTTCTCAAACAAGGGAGCTGGGAAGACTCAAAGTACATTTGGAGAAAAGAGCCTTAGACAGAGACTAGTTTGGGTGGTAAATAATCTGCAGGGAAAAAAAGACAAAAAAAAATAATCAAATTGCTATTAAAAAAAAAAACAACCCCAAACCTAGAAGGAAAAAAAAGACGGAACATACTATTGCCTGTTCAGAGACAATTCCTTTCGGAGACAACTCCCTTCACAAAAATATTTTCTAGCTTTGCTGCTCTGGCACGTCAATCCGCAGCACTCTAACTTTTGACTTGTAGTGATATTCCTTCAGGTACAGCTTCACCGAGGGAGGAACGGGAAGCGCATCGATCCCGTCGTACGTTGTGCAGTTGCAAATGACCGTTCTACATATGTGCTGAAGGGAGAAAGGGAAGGTCCTGTTCAGGGGAGTGGACAAAAGTGGCTCAAAGAACATACAGGAGCTCGGGTCTTTGTAGTGTTCCAGGAGCCCCGTGATGTCGGGAGAGTGGAAGACGCACGGGTCGTGGGCGTCGAAGCTGAAGTTGTGGTTCCACTGCTCGATCCGCGCGTGGAGGGAGCGGCTGTAGCGCCTGAAGCTCACGGAAAACAGATAGTCCTCCTGGGCGGAATCTCGCAGCAGAAACGTTCCCTCGGGCTTTCCCTCCAGCAGCGCCTCGGCCGCGTATTTATCCATGACCCCCCAGTAGCAGGGGTTGTTATTGATCTGGAGGAGGTCTGGGACGAGGCAGTGGACGTAATCGATCTGCGTGTGGTATTTCGGGGGCGTTTCCATCCGCAGCAGCTCGTCATCCGTCTCCCACTTGGGCTTGTTCCTTTTCCTGGAGCTCGTGCACAGGGTTACAACTTCGTCATCGGAGTCCATGTCGCTCTCCTCCCTGCTGCTCCTCGTCACCTTCCCTGTGGCCAGCTCAGGCCTCGCGTCCCCCCGGGAGGAGCCGCCGTCGGTGAAGTCGCAGGACGGGGAGGGAGAGTCCATCCCCCCGTTGGCAACCTCATCGTCCCCCCCCCGCTGATCCTCCCTCTCCCCGTGCTGGGATAAATCAGCAATTATCCACTCCTCCGCTTTCGGGCTTATGGGGGCCGTGTGCCTTTTGATCAGGTGCCAGCGGAACGCCAGCTCCGAGCGAGGGGGGAAAGGACACTTATCCAGCATCAGCTCGCTGATATGGATCTTCCTTTTGGATGGCAGGCCCGAGGCGTGCCGGCTGCTGCAGTTCTTGATGGGAAAGCACTGGCCCACAGCGTCTTGGAGCTTCTGCTTGAGGGAGCGGCCCAAAAACCTGTGGCCGCAGGACCGGTCGAGATCCAGCTCGATGGACGAGCAGCTGTATTTCCTCTCCTGGCTCCTTAAATTAGTCCCCGCTCTACCCCCAGCGCTTGCGGTTTCGGCATCAGGGCAGTGCTCGCTCTTTTTGGACCAGGAAAGCTTCTTCCCGCTCCAGACGTACCCGTCCTTCCTGTCGGCGCTCCTGCTCCGGCTGCTTTTGGGTCTCACGTCCGCGTTTTTAGCGCCGCTGTCCTTGTTTTCTGCCATCGCCGCAGCTTTCGCTTCACGAGTTGCCAGGAAGCGCCGCGTGCTCCTCGTGGGGGCTTCTCTACATGAGGAAGCTTCCTCGAGGCACTTTCTGGAAATATCTGAAGGAAAAAAAAGAAAGCACAGCTCGGTTACGCGCCGGCGATCCAACCCCGCTGCTGGACACGGGACAACAGCCACAACTGATTGCTGGCCGTGTAAAAATCAGATGGCCAAGGTGAATTCACTATAACAGCCCCAAAATACCCAGCCTGATCCCAGGAAAATCTCTATTTTAACCCTTCCTTGGGAAAATTGTCCTCCAGAACAAACCATCTTAGGCGTTTTTTGGGGGATCCACTCTGACTACGCCCTTTAGGTGTGGGCAATCCCATCGTGCCAGGGTCCATTCCAGAAGGAAACCCTTCCCAGGGGCAGGTGATAGCGCTTTGGCTGTTTATGGAGCGAATTCTGCATCTCTTCCAAAAAACCTTTCAAGAAGGAACAAAACAGAACAGAAACAACTAGGTCAGAGTACAAAGAGCTACTGTACCTAGATGATATGCCTGTTTGCTACTAATCCACAGGGTGGGATGCCAGGGATCTGTTTCTTAACTGACACTTTTGGGTCACTTTCTGGATGGGAAAAAAAAAAATAATTTATTAAATTTTATCAGTCACAGATTCCGTCAGTTTTTGAAAAGCTGTTTTCCTCCGCCTTTTCAAACGGAGCTAGGAAATTCTGAGCCCCCAAGGGATTGAAATATCTGGGGCTTTACATACTGAAAAGGATTAAAACAATCCAGCCCCTTACTAAAAGCAATTTTAAAAGGCCGTGAAAAGATGGAACTGCTTATTACTCATTAGAGAAGGAAGTTTACATTATTAAAATCAGTGTTGCTCTGAGACCTGCGCTCGCTGATTTCATTTTCTTTTGTTTCCAGAGGTGTATTGAATCCTCAGACAGAAAAGAGGTTTCCTTTTGAACGCTGCACTTTGAAAAAAAAAAAAAAAGATTAAAAAAAAAGAAGCCTCTTTTGATTACTAAGAGCAGGATTTTTTTCAAGGTACGTAGATAGCAATATGGTAAGGATGCTGTCCCCCCCTCCCCAGGCGTGGCAGGAGGCAGAAATATTTGCCATCATCATCCATCATGATATTCTACCATTCTGCGATGCTTTTGCACCAAATCCTCTGCTCCACTGGGGTTTTTTGGCTGTGGGGTTTTCTGTTGTGTCGTTTGGGGGTTTGTTTTTTTCTTTTGTTTTGTTTTGGTTTTTTTTCCCCACAACTAATTGACACGGCAAATACTAAGCAGGAAAAGAAAAGGGCATCCACTTCCTCTCTCCATTCAATCCATTCTCATCATCAGGATTAGCCAGCATGACACAACCTCTCTGCGGTCCCCCGGGGGCTGAGCAGGCTGAGTTCGAGCCTCTGCTCTCTGCAAGAGAACGAGGCAGCCGTGCCAAAAGGCTCCCAGGCAATCCGGGGGCCAAATGCAGCCCAGATGGAACTTTCACCCGGGAATTTTTTGACGTCGTGTTCCTTATTTAAAACCCGCGAACCTGAGAGCTGAGTGGGGGAGAAGGGAGGAAGGAGATGCAGAAACAGAGAGTGAGATGGGGTTAAGTATTGCAGATGTGCTGGGAAAAAATGGCACTGGAGCAGTGCAGGGGAATAGTTCCTTGCTGGTACCAAGTGGAATCATAGGTCAGGGTCAATATTCCAGCAATTACAAATCAAAGATCAAACTAAAGATTTATTTTTCCTTCTCTCAGGGTTTTGCAAATTGCTTCTCACTGACAGCATTGCAAGACGCAATGAAGGCAGAAGAAAGGCAATATTTATATTTTAGACCCAAAACGTCTTTATTTAGACCAGGATTCATTCATTGCTTCTAGAACACTGATATATTTCATCCAGGAACAGCTGAAGCGGAGCACTGAATTTTCTCCACAATTAAAAAAAAAAAAGAGGGGAAAAAGCAATCTCATTGACCCTGGTGATAATCTGAAGTAACTGAAGAAAAAAAAAAGTTATTCTAGATTTATCCTGTAATAAAAATACATTAACTCTCTATATATGGGATTTTTAATTGGGCAGAGAGACATCACTGAGGTTGCAAAGTCAAGTGCTTAAAAACTGGGATATGACAGTTTGTAATTGCTTTTGAAACCTTCAATTATCTCATCCTGCTCATCCAGCCCATATAAGGGATAAGAACACGCAGAATGGGGGCTTTTAATTAAAAACTGCAAAATAAACAAAACCCAGAGGTTGGGAAGGCCCATTATTCCCTGACTTCGGCCTTCCAGCTGAAAGAAGCTCAGGGTTTCTGAGGTTTTTTTGGAATTTCTGGGTTGCTGTTGTGTGCAGCTGCGAAGCCACCTTGTCCTTTGTACCTTTTCTCTGTCACAAATCATCAGTGGCACCTGAACCCTGAAAGTGAGGCTGGAGGAGCAGCACGTGATGCTGGAAAGCCACGCACCATTAGCCAGAGCCGCTTCCCTGGGGTTTGGAGGCTGCTGGAACCCAGGCGCCGGCTCTGCCACGTCAGAGCAGCGATTGCTAATCAGGCAGAACACCAGAGCTGTGAAAAGAGCAGGGAATAACTAAAGAGAGAAAGGGGTGTCACCCCACCAAAGCCAGGCTTGAGCTGTGTGAAGGAAGGAACGGTGGTCAGCTGGACTGAGGAGGCAAAACCTCCGATCCCAAACGTGTTACGAACATCCCCGTGCTCAAAGGAGAGCTGCCTTCCAAAACATCAGCCATAGGGTATTCAGGTACCCAAATCCCACTGTTTGGCATTACATTAAGGGATCACACCTTCAACACCCTTCCAAAGCTGTGATTGGCAGCCCCACCAATAAAATGGAAACCAAAAATAATTAAAGAGTGTCAGAAAGAAAAATGCACAAAGGGCAGGGATGCATTCAGAGCTCTATTACCACTCCAGGCTATCCATCTAAACCAGCTCTTCCTTTCACTGCAGCATCCGAGGGAAATGCCATGGACATCCATTAAGGGCCGGAGCACCGCTGCAAGAGCCGGAGAGGAGGGTGAGGATAAAAGAGGGGGAAGACGGAGTGTACTTTTCCCTACAGGGCAAGGTTAAAGGAGGGGTCCAGCCCTGTGCAGCTCTCACAAACCCCCAGTGCTGAGCTCCTTTTGGGGGATATTATTAGTGTCCTGCCTCCAAAAGCCTTCTCCTGCATGGGGACACCTCAGGCATCTCCGAAGTCGATGGATTTGACAAAACCCTTACGCTGGGAACTCTTCCCCCTGAGGAAACGGCCAAGACAAAGCCACGTGGGGGCACGAGCAGAGTTCACTTCGGGCCACAGGACCCGGCTCGTGGCCCAAGGTTACCCCAACACTGTCACAGCCACAGTCCCTGGAGACAAGCAGAGAGCTGGGTGGGTTCTGTTGGGGGGTTTGTGATGTGCCCCTTCAGCAGTTCCTCCCTCCTGTCTGCAGACAAGATGCTTCTCCTTTCAAGGGCTGATGCCTCAACACTAAGACTTCAAGCCCAGACTAAAAGCAATATCCAGTCTCTGTTTGGAGGAATAACAATATTACCTCCTAGCCAGGGATAGGCTGCAATCCACAGCTGTGATAAGGCAGAGACAGCCTCACCACATGTCTAATTAAATCAATGGCAAATACTCAATGACTCCAACAGGAGAATCAAAACCATAAGTGTAGACAGACCCTTTTTTTTATTATTATTATTTATTCAATAAATCCTTAAATACTGAACTGCTTTAACTAGATACTTATGCCCTGAGCTGCTGGATCCTCCCCTGTGGCCCAAAGCCTCCAAGTCCTCTTCATCAAGCCGCTTCCCTTTAGGTATGATGAAGGAGCAGATGGTGGGGGGTCTCCAGCCCACCCTCCTGCTTGGAGCAGGATTGCTGCCAGTGTGGGCTCAGGGAAGCCACAGAATGGCTGAAACCCCCCAAAAGGATGGAGGTCCCACCACCTCTCCAGTGCCCCCACACTGCACAACCCTTCCAGTGAAGGAAGTACTGGGAAAGTTTTCTGTCCAAGCACACAAAGCCTTGCTGTGTTAATGCCCCTAATTAAACAAAAGAAGACTCACAAAGAACAATAAATCAGTTTTGGAATTGTTACAGAAATCCATATTCTAGAGCTGATAAAATCCTGAGAGAGAAGAGCAAGCTGCAATAAACTGGAGGAGTCTTTCTTTCAACTTGCATGAAAGTTATTTTAAAACAAAATCGCTCTGGTCACAAGCTGTTTTCGCTAATTTTTGCCCAATTAGATTTTGGCCAGGAGACCGCATTTTAAAACCTGACCTTCCCAGCCTGCCGAGGAAAACAACAAATCTTAACTTATTTCGATTCAGTTTTGACTTTATTTTGATTTATGACACCACCCGAAAACACTTGACTCCAGAAGCCTTTCCAGCAAATTAAAGCAACAATCACACACACAAAAGACTTCCTAAAGGTGCCAGTGGTAACCTACAACACTTCTTCCTTGGAAACACCCTTGATTCATGCCTAGAAGCGCAGGGGGAGAGGGGCTATGCCCACCTAACCCCAACGCTGGGGCTGTTTTATTCGCAACCAGGAGGTGGAACTGAGGCTGCCCGAGCAGCAGGTGCCAAAAGGTGAGCGCTTGCTCCCGTCCCCCTCTTCAATGAGAGATGCTCGCAGCGCTTCACAAACCGCAGCAGCCTCTCGAGCACTAAATCAGCCCGAGCTTTATGGTCCATGACCAAACGCTCCGCGCTCCACCCAGAAACCGGAGAGCGGCGATTGCCGGCTGCCGCCCCGCCGCTCGCTCGCAGCCACTCACACCTATTAATCAAGCCGGCAGCAGGCTGAGCTCCCGGCCGGATTTAAAGTATAACTTTCGCGTTTCGTGCCGTGTCACTCGGGACGTGACAAAGCCGCAGGGCCCTGCGGTCCCCCTTGGCCGAGCGGCCGTGGGATCCTGCCACCCTCCCGAAAAGCCTCTCCCCCCACCGCTTTTCCCATGCCGCTCCAAGAGTTATCCCGGCAGGCAGCACCTCCAGATAGGGAATTTAGTTGTTTCTTAGCACTGAATGTAAAATGCTTTAGGTGCAGTTTGTATCAGAGCCTCCGAAAATTAAAATAATTAAGAAAAATAAACACATTTGACGCGCGTTTGTCTCCATCCCAGGCAGCGGCTTGCAGCAAGAATAGCTTGGTCTTCCCACTCATCTGATAAGTGGTTCAGCTCGGAATCATTTCTCTAGAACACATTATCCTCGCCAGAAATCACGATTTGCTGAAATATGTAGGTTACACCCATGGAAAACGTGTCTCTACACAGCTTCCACGAGATTTAATAATGAAATCTGGCCATATATACATGTTATTTTTTTTTCTTACAGAACCGTGCCTGCTTTGTAATACTGTCACTTACTCATTCATGAAAGTACCAACAGTGTGAGTGTTAGAGAGAATCACATTTCCAATATAAATAAATCACTCTGCTCACCCCAACCACCAATAACTCCGCTGCAGAGCAAAATTGAAGATAAAAGGGTTTTGCCTGGAAGCAATTTTTTTTTTTTTTCTTAGAAGCAGGAATAAACCGGGCCAGATCATTAGGGCTACATGAAAGGGAAAACAGATAACTGCTGTTTTCCTCCTTATTTCAGATATGTTGAGTTTAGCGCTTTTGAGGTGGTTTTTTTTTTTTTTTTTTTTTTTTTTTTTTTTTTTTTTTTTTTTTTTTTTTTTTTTTTTTTTTTTTAATATTTCAAGAAATCCACCACGATTCTTTCTTCCTATTTTTCAGCCAAAAAATAAACCCCAACAAACCCAGCTTGGTGATTTTCGCAGCGCAATCGCTACCTGCCTGACTGCAATTAGCCGCCAACTCCACCTCGCACACACGAGTCAGGATGGCCGCGATTCCGGAGTGAATTCCATGATGACCACAAGGATCTCCGAAGGGGTTTGACCCCGCAGCTCCCGCTGTCACGGGGGTGCTGCCTAAGGAGGATGGGGGGGAGGCGAAAGGCACTGCCCCACATTTGGGCTTTTCCTGCCCTTCCTGAGCCTCTGGAGGGGCTGCCATTGAATCCACGCAGGGATGTACGCACAGGGAACATATGTGCATTATAAACGCCGGGATATACATAGGACAGGGTGGTTTGTTTCTTTTTTCTTTTTTTTTTTTTTTTTCCCCAGAGGAAATGCAAACGCCAGCCGGGGACCGAGATCCGCCGGTGACACAGCGCGGAGCTCGGGGCCGAGTCCCCCGCGGTGGCAGCAGAGCCCGGAATGAACCCCGGCGGTGACAGGAGCCCCCGAGCCCACCGGGCGACCGGCAGGGACACGGACACCGGGCCGAGCCCCCGCGGTGACAGCGATCAGAGCCCGGCTCGAGTTCCTCCGGTGGCAGCAGAGCCCGGACCGAGCCCCCCCCCGGGGACAGAGCGCAGAGCCCGCACCGAACCCCCTCGGGGACAGGCGACCCTGGACCGAACCCCCTCGGGGACAGGAGCACCCGAGCCCCTCCGGTGACTGACAGGGGGCTCAGACCCCGGCCCGACCCCCCCCGCCGCTGACAGGACACCCCTATCCCCCCCGTACCGCGCCTGACAGGGGCTCAGCCCCGATCCCCCCGCGGTGCCAGCGCTCACACCCCTGCGCCGCCCCCCAGCCCCGCCGCCCCCGCTCCCCGCGCCCACCTCGCGGTGCTGCGATGCTGTCCCGCTGTGTGCCGGGCGTGTCCCCAGCCGGGTGCCGGCGGTGCAGCCGCGGCCCCTCAGCCCTCCGCCGCCGCCATCCCTCTGCCGGGGCCGCCCCGGCCCGGCCCGGCCCCGCCCCGGCGCTGACGGAGCGGGCCCGGCCCCGCGGCGGGCGGGGCGGCGGCGGCGGGCGCGGGAAGGCTCGAACGGGCGGCTCGGCCGGCGGGGAGCGGTGAGCGGGGATATGGGGGGGGGTATGGCCGCACCGGGACCCTGCCCGGGGCGAGGGGAGCCGGGCAGGACGGGGGGGGCCCTGCCGGGGTCTGGCGGGCGGCCCGACTCGGGCCAGTGTGGTCGAGGGACAGGCCCCGGCACCGCACGGGCCTCCGGGCCTCGGCAGCCCGGTGTCCGCATTCCCTCGGTATTCCCATCCCTGCAATGTCTTCATGGTCTCGGTGGCCCCGTGCCCTCCGTGCTGCCCCCATCCCCTATGTGGTCCC
>NW_020956582.1:146453-150514 GCF_003031625.1 Empidonax traillii
CAATGTCCCAATCCCCTCGGTGCCCCCATCCCCGCTGTGTGGGTGTCCCATCAGCTCTCACCTGTCCCCATCAGCTGAAGCTCTTCCCGAAGCGTTTCCTTCTAACTGAGGTTATTTCTCCTCTTTTTTCCCCCCCCCCTTCCCGCTCCAAAGGTGCACAGGTGGGAGCGAAGATGCCCTCCGCTCAGAAGCCGATGCGGTACGGCCACACCGAGGGACACACCGACGTCTGCTTCGACGACACCGGGAGGTAACAGCCACATTCCTGGAGACTGGAGGAGGGATGGGCTTGTTCCTGTCTAATGCTTTCCCGGGGGCTGGGGATTAGGAAAAATATCCTCACTGAAAGGGTGGTCAGGCATTGGAACAGGCTGATGGAGTCCCCATCCCTGGAGGGATCTCAAAGCCATGTGGATGTGGCATTTGGGGACGTGGGTCAGTGGTAGCCTTGGCAGTGCTGGGGGAACGGCTGGACTTGATGATCTTAGAGGGCTTTTCCAACCTTAGGGATTCCATGAGTTTCTATACCAGCCAGTGCTGTGTGAGATACTGGGATGGATTTATGGCCTGGCATGGCCCAAGAAATCCTTTGTGTTTTGCCTGTGCTGAGAACTGCCTGTGTGGCATATTCTGATGCTCTGAGTTTAGAAGTGATTGATTTATAACTTAAATGTAGGCATATATATATCTCTCTCACATACATTTATAGTATATATCATATATATATATATTCTATATGCACATTCTGTAAGAGTGGCTTCATAGAATCTAGCAGAAATCAGTGTGGTGTGGGAGAAAATATGTTTATGTATGCACTGAGAAATTAAAAATATAGTTGAAGGAATCCAATATTGGGCTTGCTATCTTTTCTTCTTATTCCTGTGCTAGATCTTGAATGTATAAATATAAACTAAGTATTTACTGTTACCTTTTTACTTATTAAAAGACAAACCAAAAAACCAAGCCCTCTCAAAATTAACTCAAGGGATAAGTTTTATATATTGAGTACAGTTTAAATCCATATTATTTTATTCCTTTTTCGAGTTCATTAACTTTGATGACTGCTGTTAAGATTTAGTCTGGTAACAATCCCTTGGAACCACAAAAGGCCTCATTTGCCACTAAAACCAAATGTTTAAGGAAGGATGCAGACACCTCTCCCAAATCCCACTGGGTCACTGCTGCTGGTGTCTGCTGTACAGACCTTACAGAACTAAGGAGCAACACCAGAGCTTCACCACTGGCTCTGTAACGTTTTGCTGTTTATTTAGAGTTTTGGGGGATTGCGAAGAGCGTTAAAGAAGTGAGAATGCAAGCTTTGATTATAGATTCACGATGCCTTTAGTTAAAAATCCCATGCAAAAACTTCTGATGTTTTCTCTGTGACTTCAGGTTATTTTTTTTCTGCACTAAAATTGTGGGAGTTGGCTCCAGCAAATTTTAATTCTGTATTAATTACTTTTTAAGGGTTCAGTAGGCCCAGGCCTACGCATTAAGCTTGCAGCTTCAGTTACATTAGCACTTTTGTTTTCGCCCTCAGCTTTGTAGTCAGCTGTAAGGTAAGTTTTCAAAGTCCTGAGAAGAAATTCAAAGGTCTCAGATAGATCAGTGCTAACTAAGTCCTTTGAAAAATCCACTTTATGTCCTGGAAAAAAAAATGGATTGAGTTGTGATATCTAAGGATCAGTTCAGATGAGTGTCAGGGTCATCTGTGTTCTACCAGATGTTACTTTTTCCCCCTCATGTTTAATGAGTTATAAATGTAGATATTAACTGTATCATGTAATATTTATCTGTTTCAGTTAAAAAAACCCACTGACACTGGAGTAACAGTTTCCCCTTGGGGATTGAAAGTTGCAGTGGTTGTCGTTTTCCATTCCTCAGTGGTAACAACTCCTGTGTCTTTCCCAGCTGCATCGTAACTTGTGGCAGTGATGGAGATGTTCGGATTTGGGAAAACCTGGACGACGACGATCCCAAGTCCATTAACGTGGGAGAAAAGGCCTACTCATGTGCTCTAAAGGTATGGGGTTTTTTTTTAAAACAATTTTTAAACAATCACAGCTGTGGGTCTTCCTGCAGATTGTGGATTTTCCAGCTCAGGGATGCTGCTTGTGTGGGTAACATTAAACAAGAATCGTTCTGACAATTCACTGTACCCCATACATGATTGTAGGGGAATTATTTCTTGTACTAAACACTTGTAATGTTTTTTTGTTGTTGTGTTGTGTTTTTTTTTTTCCCCCACATTGTTATACTAATTTCTGGCTTTGATCTCCTCTTGAGAAACAAACCCAGCAGATTAAGCTAATTATGCAGTGAACTTTTTTAGGCTCTTTCAGTGTTTTCTCACAGTGTGAGTTGCAGGAAGTTTCCCAGCGTAAGATGTGATCATCAGGTATTAGGAGAGAAGCCAAGAGGTTGTTTTATGTGGGCCTGTGTTAAGGCTCAAGGAATTATAATCTGTATTAGTCAGAAATTGCTTTCACAAAGTGGGTGTTGGGGAATGCTTTGGTAACACTTTTTTTGGTAATTGGTTGATATTTTGCTCTCAGAATTGTCATTTGGCCCAAAGTTGCCTCTGACCCACCATCCCCAAAGTGAGAAGAGGTTTTATATAATAGAAAATAATTATTTTTACTATGCCCATTCATGTGTTTAGCTTGAGAATTCTCACAGTATTACCCTCATGTCCAATTATTGTTATGTTACATTAATAATAGCAGGTCTAAAATGTTGTCTTTGTGGAAATCTTAGAAGAAGAGAAGAATTCCAGAAGCCTACATCAGTTCTTCACCTACTGTGTAGTTAACTTGGCAGTGGTAAAGGGAAACTTTAAAACTGTTTTTCAACTACCTGTGATTTCGGAAAGGTGTATGAAAAAGGAAATAAGTGAATATTAACATATATATATTACATTTTAAGAATTATCATTTGAAACCTTATTCAGAACTACTGCCTTAAGTGGAACCTCTTTCTTATAAACATCTTTCTTATATCCCTTTTAACGTTTCTCATGTATCTATTCCTCAATACCTGTATAATCTGCTTTCAGCACTGATCTTTAGGGTGATTTGCTGTTGATTTTCATCTCATTATTTATCCTTTCACAAACCAGGTGAGGTGACTTAAATGGGTTTTCTCAGCAAATCAATGGCAGAGCCAGAAATTGCTAAAACTATTAAAGAATAGATGAGGAAAAACACGGGTTTAGTATTAGTGGGAAAATCTGAAAAAAAAAAAAAGTGCTTTTATTTTTGAGGGATTTTTTTTATTTTTTAACAGTGAGAGAGTTAAACATCAGGAAATCTTATTTCAAAAGTTATTCATTAATTAAGTGTCATGAGGGACTGATCTGAGATGTTGATGTAATCTAAGTAATAAATCTCTTATTTAGTTGGGTTATTCACTACTGACTGCCGGTTTCTTTACCTTCAGCATTTTTATTATATATATTTTACTTTAGGCAACATAAAAAAATAACCCAACCACAATAGTGCCTCTCCCCTCAGCACACACACACAAAAAGGAAATATATATATATATTTCAAAATGTTAGTGTTATGTACAGCTGAGACATAATGCTGCCACTTGAAGAGGAGATATTATTTTCCAAGTGTGGGATAATTATTTCTTTTGTGTTGCATTTTCTATGAATCTGGATTCATTTTTAGTAAAGACCTGCCCTTCTGTTTTCTGCAAAGAGCTGAGCTGTAGTTGGTGAACTTCTCATCTTTCCCTGCTGGCATTTAACTGAGAATTCCAGTGCAAGGGTGCCCTCTCCTGATGCTGCAGCATATCAATCTAAAGAGGATGCAAGTTTAGTTTGGTTGAATTGATAAAGTCCTGAAATTACTGTGCTTTTTAGGGGAGGAATAAAAGAGTGTTTTCCCTACTCCTCTTACTGTCAGACCCTTCTGGGACTAACAAAGTTAATCTGCCCAAATATTTGGAGCGTCAGAGTGATTTTTTTTTTTTTTTGCACATGAATATGCTTTTAATAAAATCTTCTGATGGATTTTGCTTCCAGAATGGAAGATTGATCACAGCAGTGTCCAACA
>NW_020956582.1:150733-182076 GCF_003031625.1 Empidonax traillii
CTTTTTAGGGGAGGAATAAAAGAGTGTTTTCCCTACTCCTCTTACTGTCAGACCCTTCTGGGACTAACAAAGTTAATCTGCCCAAATATTTGGAGCGTCAGAGTGATTTTTTTTTTTTTTTGCACATGAATATGCTTTTAATAAAATCTTCTGATGGATTTTGCTTCCAGAATGGAAGATTGATCACAGCAGTGTCCAACAACACTGTTCAGATCCACACATTTCCCGAAGGAGCTCCCGATGGAATCCTGACTCGCTTCACCATGCACGCCAACCACGTCACCTTCAGCAGCTGTGGCACCAAAATTGCTGCTGGATCCAGGTAATCTGGCCGAGGGAAAGCATTGCTGCTGTCCAAAATCTGCCAGCTTCCTCAGATGCTGGTTTTTAGCAGCGAGGTCATAAAACCCTCAGAGGTTTATGCATTAAAATTACTGGAAAATGCCTTTTGTGGGTGGAGGGGAAGAGAGGAATTTTAAAAGGAGTTTAGGAAACAATGCTCTGAGAGATCCACCAAATACTTTGAAATAGAAATCTGGTGTGAAATAATTCTTTTTTCTTTAGTAGACTGGAGTGCTTTCAGCTCTGAGTCTGAGGTGTAAGTGCTCACCCACATGGATCTCGTTGCAGCGTGGAGGGTTTTGTCCCTGTGAGCTGAGGATAAGGATGATGATGTCCTGACTGCTCAGGATCACGGTGCTGCAGCTGAATGTACACATTTAAAAGATGGGTTCTGATTTGTGTGAGAGCTTTGAGTCACTCTGTGGCATAAATATCACCAATCTGCCATTTGATAACAGATGACAGATGAAAGACTTGCCTGAGGGGAACTGAATGGGTGGTTTAGTTCTTTTCTTAGGGCAGCACGTTGGCTTTTATATAATATACTCTAGTCCTTTAAGACAGGTGGCAAAATAGCCACCAGCAATGGGTTTTATTGCTTTTTTGTTCCACGTTATTTATGGCTCAGGTGATTCTTACTTGGATGTGGTGAACTGTTCGTGCAGCTCAGGCTGCCTGCTTGCCTCTCTTCTGGAATTTGTCCTCCAGGAGGTGGCAGAGCGTTGTGTCTGCTCCCTGGCTCCTCCAAGTGTGGATTGAACCAGAGAGCAATGTGGATGGACAGGCTGGACTGTGAGCAGCTGGGGAGCAGACACATCAGCTCCCCCAAATCCAGGAGGCTGGGCAGCTGTGGGCAGTAACAACCCCAGTCTCCAAATCTGGCAGGGATCACGGGTTTGGGCCCTTTGCCAGGGCTTGTTTCTGAGGGAACAGCTCTGCCCCAGGATCTCACTTTGATTAGAGAGATTAGGCAGACAGCAAACTCTTGGCTGGTTCTAAAACTTTTCCAAAACCCCAGGATTTCTGCAGCCTGGCCAAGGCTCTCACATTTTTAGGAAAAGTATCTCATGACACTGTGAGGCCACCCCTCAGTGAGTTTTTCTGTGACATGCTGAAGGAGAAGGTAACAGCCACAAAGTGAAAGAGTGCAGCTAAGAATTGCTTTGAGTTGTCCCAGATTTCTCCACTTTTTTACCATGAAGTCTGCAAACTTCAGTTTTATATAAATTTAACATCCAGCTGGCTGCCAAAGTTCACAAGAAGTATTTGAAAAGAGTTAAAAGTAATGGTTAACCCTTTAGAATTAAGTCCTAAAATGAAATTTCTCTTTGGGGGTGTTGCAATGAAGTGTGAGAGGGAGTGGTACTGGAAGTTTGTCACAGGAGCTCTTTGCCTGAGGAGTTAGGATTGATATGTTGAGGGAATGTCTAGAATTTTGGAGGAGGGAATAAAGTTATAAAAATTCCTCTTAAGGTACCTGATACAGTAAATGGTTTTAAAAATCCTCTTAAAATGTCACAAAATAAACTACTTGCTTTATTTTTTTTTTTAAAAAAGCCACATGACCTAATAATTATGCTCAGGGATATTGGTCCCATTCAGCAGATTGTTCTTGATCAGTCGTCAGTGGTATCCAAAAAGCAGAGGTTTTCATGAGGTCATATAGAACACTGTGTTAAACAGGTATGTGGTCTGTGTGTGCATGATATTCTTCAGAGAACAACCACATTTTTAGGAGCTTTGACAGGAACCAAAATGATTTCCTGCTAAAAACCAGCCTGGCTGTGCTCCTGGTGCTGTGAGCCTCAGGATTCTCATTTTCCATGACGCCGTGTAGTGTTGTTGAGAGCTGTAACTTCCACAAAAATATAGTTCAGCAATTTTTATTGCCACAAGCACATGGTTTGACGTTGTTAGTACCATTGTTAATCCTTTTATATCTGTATCCTTGTGATGCACAGTGACTTCATGATCAAAGTCGTGGAGGTGACCGACAGCAGCAAGCAGAAAACATTCCGAGGGCACGAGGCTCCTGTTTTAAGCCTGTCTTTTGACCCCAAGGATGTTTACCTGGTAAAAAAGACTTTCTTGTTTACTTTCTACTTCGAATCTCACTTTCCCTAGGGGGGAGAAAAAAGAATTAAAAGTGTAGTTTTTGCCAAAAACCAGCCAGTGACTGGGCACGTGAGACAACTTCATTTCAGCTGCTGATGGAGCGTGTCACAACTTGTTCTCCCAGGAGAACTCAGTTCTGTGTCCTCTTCTTTTGGAATCTAATGCTGATCTGAATTTAGAGGAGAAAAGAAGGCTCAGTAAAGTAATTCGATGTTAGTTTTGAGCCTCTTTTGCAAATAAGCAGCTCCCTTGAATACGAGGGTTTGCAACCACGGTAGCTTGGAGCTGAGCACAATTATCAAGATGGCAGCATTAGAAAGTTTTAAGTCCTAAAATGGTTTAAACAGGGAGGCTTTCTTCTTAAAACTGCCTGTGTGTCATGTTCTGCATTGGTTCTGGGGGGGTTTTTCCATTTTGTAGCATTAATTTCCCTATGCCTTTAATTATTAATTTGTTCGCAAACTTCTCTTGCCCAGGCATCGGCGAGCTGCGACGGCTCTGTCAGAGTCTGGAAAATTGAAGATCAGGTAAAAGGCCTGCCTTTCCATGCTAAGTGTTTCCTGAGAAGTCCAGGATTTCACAGGCAGCAAGAAGAGCTGGACTGAAATGACCCTCCTGGGACAGGATTTTCTTTTGGGGGGGGTGGGGGATGGGGAAGAATTCTAACTGCACTTTGCAGAACACTTTTATCTGCTTCTGGGAGAAATTCCAAAGCCCGATTATGAAATGTTGCCTGGGTAGCTGTGGATTGTTCTTCCTGTCTGTGAAATCCCTGGTGTCTTCTGTTCATCTTTCCTAATTGGCCAACATTGGGTATTTTGTCCTTGGCACGTTCCAAAATAACCCTGCTGTGTAAAGATGGCATTGACATCAGATTCCTCGTTTTGGAATTTCAGCTCCTCGCCTTCAGGATTAAGGAAGAGTTTTTATTATGGTAAACAGTTTATTAATTGTAATAAACAGATTCATCCTCTGCTCTTGGAACTCTAAGGAACTTGAAAAGAGAGTTTCAGGCGAAGGCTTTAATAAGAGAATTCTGCCTATGGATATGGGAGTAGTTTTGGTAAATGCTGTTGACTGGAATAAGAATCCCTGTGGAATTACTCC
The DNA here is from genome assembly GCF_003031625.1 of Empidonax traillii. Lineage (NCBI taxonomy): Eukaryota > Metazoa > Chordata > Aves > Passeriformes > Tyrannidae > Empidonax > Empidonax traillii. The sequence goes on from NW_020956582.1 coordinate 154,298, forward strand.
TGTAAATACAGTTGAAAATATACCCCTCCACACTTGTGGATTGCTATTTTTTTTTGGGAAAAAAAGTGTAATTCTAGTGTGAAATCTCCTGTTCCAGACTGAGATTCTCCTTTTGGGGAAACTACAGTGAGAGTATTCCAGGACTGTGGCAGTTTGACGTGTGAATCTGTGCTGTGATTTGAGATTACAGCCATTCATTCTTTGTATTTATATTTATATATCTTTATATTGCTGTGGCCACATTCAGGCCACCTTGCTGCACTTGATATGGGTTTGACAGGTGCTTTATGGCCACACTTTTCTATAACCCAAAAACAGGTGAGCTTGTTTGTTCTGTACTTGATTAAAAATGCATGTTCTGTGATTTTATTTCTGTTACAAGTAGTTTTATTGTCATTAGAACAGTTTCAGGGCTACATTGACAAAGTATTTTTAAGGCAGCATGTACCACTGTATTTGGATGAAAGAGACTATTTCAGTTCCAAAAATTATGTCTTTTTTTTTTTCCTTTTGCTTTCTCACACGCTTTTCCTCTAAGAATTTGTACAATCCAGTAAATTTTCGCTGAGCTTGAAAACTTTTTCTTTCTTTAATATTTCTGTTTTCAGACATGCACAACAAGCTGGCAGCTGCTGCAGAAGTGTAATGATGTGATAAATGCTAAATCCATCTGCAGGCTTGGCTGGCAACCCAGCACTGGGAAGGTAAGTGCCAGTGTTTTATCACAGCTCAATCCTTCTCCTCTCTCTGACTCTCAACGGCAGAATTCAACCCAGGCAAGCCCAAATTGCACCTCTGGGGAGCGGGGATAAATATTTGGGGTGAAGTTGCCTTTTGGGAAGAATAAAAAGCTGGGAATGGTTCCTGGTTTAAGCTGCAGAGAGTGTTTGGCTCCAGCCCAGCTGTCAGCCCAAACCAGCATTAAACTGTGGTGTTGTGCTGGATGGGAAGGAACATTGTGCACGAGGGAAACAATCCAATGGCTCTCAACAGGCCAGCAAAGGACTTCAGGCTTTCTCTACTTTAAGTAAAATTTGCCCTCTCAGTGGTCTTGCTCTGTAAATATTTCCTTAGTGAGTTGTTCCCTTTCTTTTCCCTTGAAGAGCAAAGTTAAAGGAGGTTGGAGCCGGGTCGGGCTCTTGTCCTGAGTAACGAGTGTCAGGACAAGAGGAAACGGCCTCAAGTTGTGCCAGGGGAGGTTTAGGTTGGATATCAGGAAAAATTTCTTCATGGAAAGGGCTGTCCAGCACTGGCACAGCTGCCCAGGGCAGTGGTGGAGTCCCCTGCAGGGGATTTAAAAGCCGTGTGGATGTGACACTTGGGGACATGGGTTAGTGGTGAGGATGGCAGTGTTTGTTAGGATAGACTTGTTAGACTTTGTTAGACTTGATCTCAGAGGGCTTTTCCAACCTAAATGATTCCATGATTCTTCAAAATAGCTGCCTGCTGTGATAGTGTTACACGTAAGTTTTCTGTGGAAGTGCAAATGTCACCTGCAGTAAAAATAGTTTCCATAAAAACAAATACTTCCAGTTTTCAGCCCAGTTCCTCACACAGACATGTATATGAAACATGAGTAGTTGTCTTGCTTCCCTTACAAAGCAAGTTGCTAGAATCCTATCACAAATAAATCCTAAAGAAATAAACAGCCAGTAACATTTATGTAGTTCTGTGAAAGATGAAACAAGCTGTTTCAGGAATCACCTATTCAAAGAAGATTTATTGGGAAACTGTAACCTGACCAAAAGGAGTTTGGGGAAGGAGGGAGGGGAAGGAATAATGTAATCCTTGTGCTCAGAGCATTGAAAACTATGTGTGTGTGTGTGTCAGCTGCTTGATAAATGAGAACTTCTAACCTTATGGTGCAGTTTTGTGCCAGAAGGAAATGAAGATTAAAGTCAAAACAGACATGTTTTGCTCTGCTACATGTGGAAAGCATTAAAGAACCTTGTAATTTAAATTACTTCAGCTTTCTCTCTCAGTTGGCATTGCTGGGATTTTAGAGAGCTGTTAAACACTGAGGCAGTCGCATCTGTGAGGCTTCTGAATGAGGGAGCTGTGCTATTTCAGTGTTCTCTTTGACAGGTAACTTGTTCTAAATTGCCTCATGTTTCTCCCTTTGAGCAGTTGCTGGCAGTCCCTGTGGATAAAGTTGTTAAACTGTACAGAAGAGAAACCTGGGAGAGTCAATTGGATCTATCAGATGCCTCCGTCACACTGGTGGGTACACGAGCCAGGTGCTTGGTAAATATTCCGTCATTTCAATGTTATCCTGCTGGAAATTATCTCCTGGGCAGTATCTCCCCCTTCTCTGACCCACTTTTCGTGGTGATGATCGTTCACCTGTTCTATTTGATCACTGATCCTGTTACTTTCTGTTGGAAAGCAGGGCAGAAACACAAACTGATGTCAAACATCTTTATGGGGCTGTGATTTCCCCTCTTTCATTTGCAGTAACCCACTAGATCTCTAAAGTCTCCTGGTGAGTCACCAACTGCAGCTGAAGAACATCTGCTTTCACAAACTGCTCAAAATGCAGAGCTTCTGAGGGAAAATGTGAAGAGCATTATTTCTATGCAAAGATGGAAATAATGAGATGGAAGAGAGATATCAGTTGTTCACTTATTTTGTTCAGCAGAAATTTGGTAGCCCCGACTGGGCCATCCTCTTTGTTTTGGGCTCATTGTGTACTTGGAAATCTTTGGGTTTAAGAGAACCACCCTCCTAGTGCTATTAAGATACAGAACACACATTCTAATGGATTTTAATTTGTGGAACTGTATTAGGTTCAAAATAAATAAAGGCACATTTAGTGCTGAGTTTGCACAGTGCACTCTGCCTCTGTCTACGTGTTTAGAATTGGGTTTAGTTCAACCTCATGGTTTAATGTCAAAAGGTGGATATTCTAAACCAAAAATAGGTGTGCCATCTTTAAAGAATGTTTTTTTTAAAGACACCACTTTCACAAGAATTTTCAAAGAAAAAGAACTACCTAGCCCCAGTAATGGGGGCCGGATATGACTTGGTAAAGTTGATTATTATGAAATTTTTTTTTTAATTCCAGAATATCTGTCCGTTTTAAGCTCCAGAAGAGGAATGCTGTGCACGCATTGGTAATTTTTTTTAATTGTTATTTACTTTGTTCTTTTTTTTTTCCCTTAGCCCCTGAATGTTGTGGCCTGGTCTCCCTGTGGGCTGTACCTGGCAGCTGGAAGCGTGGATGGGAGCATAGTGGTGTGGAACGTGGAAACCCAGGAGTGCATAGAGAGGTACTCAGTGTTGTTCCATAAACTACCCCAAGCACAGCTTTTTTTTCTTTTTTACCTGAAAAAGAATATTGTTATCTTCCCTGTAAAACTTTCTTGTGCAAATGTAGAACTCTGCCTCTTGAAAAAATCACAATCATACTTCGAGGTTGTCGTGGTTTAACCTGGCAGGCAGCTCAGGGAAGGGACATCAATGTGGATTTGGTTCAAATTCCACGGTCTAGTTTTGCTGTGTGCAGATATCTTTTATTACTTTTTAATCTAATAGCTGATTAAAGGATGGTTTTGATGGAAACAAAGATTTCCTCCCATCACAAAGCCCGAGATCATTTGACAGTAAGATGTATTGTCCAAAGGGAGAGGGAAATACAGGTTATTCAGTCAGCCACCATCACCTGCAGGCAAAGAAAGGACAGACTGGTGAATTGCAATTTTTCTGGATTAGTTAAAGCATCCCTCTTTCAAAAAAAATGGAAAAAAAATTAAAAAAATGTTATTAAATGAGGTAGAGAAGACGAAAAGAGATGATTTATCTGCCTGAATATTTTGGGTACTGTAACGCCTATGATAAGAATTAAAGACAGATTATGTAAATAATTAATGGGTTTATTTTTTGTGAGGATAAAGGGTGGAAAAGATAGAGGATTAACTCATCAGTTTGGTGCAAGAGAAACTACTAATGTTCTTTTTATAACTAGATGGTTCTGGAATATAGAACTGGTGGGGCATTACTTTCTTTTCTACCTGTATCTTCTTTTAAGAATATGATTCTATTTGATTTTTTTTTTCTAAAACTTAATTGATTTCATTCATAGAAAAGGAAGACTTCCTCTATTTTTTGTAGAAGCTATTTATTCTATAGGTGACCTATTAATTATTTTATTATGTGTAACATCACTTTCTTGTGCTGCTAAATATTACCCCTTTTTACAATGACTCTCGGGGTGGGGCCGGGGTTCTGCCCTGAGGAGCTTCCTAAAAATCCATTATTCTTGTGTTCTTTTTAGGATGAAGCACGAGAAAAACTACTCAATTTGTGGACTGGCCTGGCACCCTAAATATAAGCAAATTGCCTACACAGACACTGAAGGAAACCTGGGGCTGTTGGAAAATGTTGGCGTGGTAGAGAAGCCAAAGGAAAAGGTGCTCAGTACCAATTCTTTCTTAAATTACCATGAAAATTTAGTTTATAGGCCATGTTGAACATTCTGCTTTGTGTGCTGCAAGTTCCCTCCTGTGTGTTAATTAATTTCCTGAGTTCCATGCCCCAAAATGAGTGCTGTGGTGATTGTTGGTCTGGGTTTAGGTTGCCAGCGCAGTGGCCAAGGACTACAACGATCTCTTCGATGGAGACGACGACGACGAGTATTTAAATGGAGATGTGGTTGAACCTCAGTCCTCCCCAAAGCCTGGAGCTGATGAAGATGATGATGGTGATCTTATGCTGACTTCAGGCCGTCTGAGAAGGGCAGTAATTGATGATGATGATAACTCACTAGGTACAGAGTGAATTAATTTCCCAGAGCCCTTTGTTGCTGTTATTGGGATGATCTTTAGCATCCTCCACTCAGACGTGCTCTGCTTTATTTTCCCAGATAAATCTTGACTGTCTTAAGTTTTTTCACCTAAATTCTGTCCTAATATTGTGTGTAAAATGTGTTGGGGTTTTTTTTATTTATTTATTTATTTATTTTAACTTACAGATATTGGTTTGATAAAAGCTAGTTCCAGCCTTCTGGAAAAGGAGGATGATGGTGATGATCAGACTGGTGGCTTTTCAGCTTTGCCACCCTCATCTGCACAGCAGCATTTCTACGATGGGCCAAGGCCAACCCCCAAGCAAAGGCCCTTCCAGTCTGGCTCCACTCCTGCACACCTCATGCATCGATTCATGGTAAATCTGTGTGGTTGTGTGGACTAAGTTGCTTCCTTTACATTGAATATTGCTTAGTTCTTATTGTGTTTTATTTTATCCAAGGTCTTTTTTTTTTTAATACTTCACAGTGTGAAGCCTAAATAATGAGAAGTATCCTTGTGTTAATGCAAAGACTCCATAATGTTTTGGTTTGCATTTCAATTGTTTTAGAAATAAATACAGAATAACAGAATCAATTAGGCTGGAAAAGACCTCTGAGATCAAGTCCAAAAACAAACCATCCACTTTTGCACTCTTGTTGCTGCGTTCCAGCAGATCTGTTTTAAAATTCTTTTTTTTTTTTTTTTTTCCCAGTCAGAATTGTGGCTATTTTTGTGCTCTATCAAGACTTGTGTGTAAATCACCCACTATTCCTCTCTTAACTGCAAATTCCTCACCCTTAATTTTGCCAGGAGAGAGACGGCCAAGCCACGAGGACCAAACCAATTTCTGCCTCGCTCCGCCGCTTTCGGGACCACGAGTCCTGACGCCACAAAGCCTTCACCCTTCCTCCAGCCTCTTGTTTCAGACAACAAAGCTGACTTTGCAGGCTGATTTAGGCCAATCTGCTCGATTTGATGGTTTGGTTTTTGTTTTGGGTTCTTTCCTCCCAGGTGTGGAACTCGGTTGGCATCGTCCGCTGCTACAACGACGAGCAGGACAACGCCATCGACGTGGAGTTCCACGACACCTCCGTGCACCACGCGACGCACCTGCCCAACTCCCTCAACCACACCATGGCTGACCTGTCCACTGAGGCTGTTCTGCTGGCCTGTGAGGGCACAGAGGAACTTCCAAGGTGGGTCACTTCCTGCTGTGTGAAACCCGTGATCCAGAGCCACGTTTTTAACTGGTTTCGAGTATTTCGGCTTCTGTTTTTCGGCCTCTGTCGCTTTTTCGAGCTTTTTGGCTTCTGATCGTGCTTTTTGTTTATGGGACCACTTCAGAGGAGGACTTTCGCCTCCACCTGCTTGGAGACTTGGAGAGTATTGAAAAATGTAATTTGTTTCCTGGCAATTTCTTTTAAATCCCTTTTCCAAATATAAATATACTGGAAACTTCAAGCACTGCAGGCTCGAAGGGAATTGTAGACATGAACAATAGTTCTTCAGTCTGCTCAGATCAAAGATCACTTATAAGGGTTCAGCTATTTCTCTTCATACTGTTGCTAAGGAGACATGTTTGGAGATACCTGAGGAATTACAAGTGTGAAGAACACAAGTTTATGGAAATAATGGGAAGATTTAAGCAGCTGGGCCATCCAGACACTGTTCTTGCATTTAAGAGCAATAGCAACAATATTTTGTTGCTGATTTCTGGGGAAACATCTTGAAGAAAGAACTTCCTTCTTATTTTCACACATACAACATTGTGATAAGTTGAAAGGCCCTTTTGACTTTCAAAAATACTGTTTTTCTGTTGGTTGTCTTGACTTTAAAAGTGTCTTTTTCTTTCTCAGTGAAAATGGGAAATCTCTTAAAAAGCCACAGTGTCTGTGGATTGGTCACAGGCAATTCTCAATTATTAAGGTGGCAGAAATGAAGTTTTTAATTTTTTCCTCCCTTTCAGAGGCAGCATAATATGACAGACGTGGAATGAGAGCTGATATTTAGAGGTGCCAGGCACCTTCAGTTCTTACTAATGTTAATTAAGCAGGATGCTTAACCTTCTTCCATCTGAAAAATCTCCCCTCAGACCTTTCAGCTGTCTCTCCTTTCGGCTTTGGATGCTCTAAAAGGTCAAGCTGGCTCTTCAGTTTCTGAAGAATAAGAGGCAACACCTTTGCAAATGACAACTTGTCATTTGTATTTCCATCCCAGATTGCAGGTCTCTGATGATGAAGTCCAACATACTGGCCTGTTTCCAGGTATTGTGTTTTAATTCCTACCTGTGTGTTCTTTGCCTGTGCTTCAGCAAGCTCCACTGCATTCATTTCAACTCCTGGGATGCCAACAAGGAGTGGACAGTGGATATGCCGAAGGATGAGGACATTGAGGCCATCTGCCTGGGCCAAGGCTGGGCTGCTTGTGCCACCAGTGCCTTCCTGGTGCGGGTGTTCACGGTGGGAGGAGTCCAGAGGGAGATCTTCAGCCTCCCAGGCCCCGTGGTGTCCATGGCAGGGCACGGAGAGCAGCTGATCATTATTTATCACAGAGGTACTTTTCTCCCTTTTGTCTTTTTTTTAAGATCAATTCACATTAATTTGTGTGTGTAATCACCAGGATGTGTTTTCTCCTTCTTTTCTTTGTGATGCTGCTCCTGCTTCTCTTCTGGGTGATGCTTTTACCAGCACATCCATCACAGCCCACGGATCTGGGGCTTTCTGACAGCAGAGCCTGTGTTTCCATGATGGAAAGCTGAGATGAACCTGTGGGGAAGGGGAGAATTTTGTAACACTGACACAAATAGATTAAACTTGGGTTTCGGATGTGCCAGGATGAATTACCACGGGAAATTAGGGATTCAGTTGTTACGCATTCCTGGTGTGTCCAAACTGACAAACAGTTGCTTGTCTGACAGTGGTATTCATGGGTAACCCTCCATTAGAATTAATTTTTGATCCAAAGCTAATTTAGCCAAGAGACAAGACAATTCTGTCTTCTGATTTCTGACACAGTCATTGAACAACTCCTTCCTAGGTACTGGCTTTGATGGGGACCAGTGCCTCGGGGTGCAGCTGATGGAGCTGGGAAAGAAGAAAAGGCAAATTCTGCATGGAGACCCTCTTTCTCTTACAAGGAAATCCTATTTGGCATGGCTTGGATTCTCTGCAGAAGGTATGAAATACCTGCAGGAGTGGAGTTGAGAAAATATTGAGACTGTTGGGAGAATTACAGGAAAGCTGGAGAGGGACTTTGGACAAGGGCCTGGAGGGACAGGACAAGGGGGAATGGCTTCACAATGACAGAGGGCAGGGTTAGATGGGATATTGGGAAGGAATTATTGGGTGGAGAGGCCCTGGCACAGGTTGCCCAGAGAAGCTGTGGCTGCCCCTGGATCCCTGGAAGTGTCCAAGGCCAGATTGGATGGGGCTTGGAGCAACCTGGGCTAGTGGAAGTTGGATGGGGTGGAACTGGATGGTCTTTAAGGTCCCTTCCAACCCAAACCATCCTGGCTAATTAATACCCTTTCAGTAATGGTGATCCTGAGACCTCGACTTTGTATTTTCAACCTCCTCGACGCTAAACAAAACTTCTAATTTTCTAATATTCCTTCAAGATATTTATCAGAAATATTTAATATTCTCCCACTGGGAATAAAACACACTTGAATGCTCCCAGAACTTGTTCTCCTGATTGGTTTCCCTGCTCAGCAAGAAGACATAAAAACCTCATTAGTGCTCCCTGATTCCCCCAAAGTTCGTAGTTTTTCTGGAGGAGTTTTTATGATAACCAGGAAAAACAGTTGTAAGATAGCTTGGGAATCCCCCCCCCCAGGCAGTCTGAACCTGATTTCTCCATGAAGTGGTGTAAATGTGAGCTCGTCAGTCGACCAGCAGTGGCTCTGACTGACAGAAGGTGGCGCATCCTTCCAAGGAAACTGTTTTTTTCTGCATCCACCACTTCCATCCTGCCGGTGCTGTGATAGGTGACAATAACTGCCCTCGTCTGTGACAAACAGGCACCCCTTGCTACGTGGACTCCGAGGGCGTCGTGCGGATGCTGAACCGGGGGCTCGGGAACACCTGGATCCCGGTGTGCAACACCAGAGAACAGTGCAAAGGGAAATCTGATCACTACTGGGTCGTTGGCATCCAGGAAAACCCCCAGCAGCTCAGGTCAGATAAGTCACAAGTAAACACTTGGTTTGTCTTGGGTTTTTCGATGCCAGAGCAATTTTTTACTGAGAGGAACCGGAAAGAGCTTCTACCCAAACAGGTGGCTGGTAAATATGCACGGCAAATGGTCAGTCCCCAAGTATAATAATGAACCATCCGTGCAGAATTAACCTGGTTTTGAGTTTTCCAGCTTGGAACTGGCCAATTGTGGCATTTTACCTTGGCTGAGAGGTGTGTGAGCACTTCATGGTGAAATCACACATCTCTGAGGCAAACGGGTTCCTAAAGCTGCATTTTGGTAAAGGAACCTGCTGAAAAGTTGTGGGTCCTATCAGGAATCTGCTTCTCCTGTTCCTGGTGTTTGGGGGGTTGGTTGTGGAGTTAGGGTTTTATTGATTTTTTTTTTTTGTCTGTATTTTCCCCTTTTGTGCCTTTGAAAAGAATCCGATCCTATAACTAATTACATCACCAGACAGAGCTCAATCAGACATGGATAAATCAGAGCTTTCTATTATTATTATATAATAGAATTATTAATATTTAAGCTGTGGCCACAAAGAACAATTTTGTATGTAAATTTGCTCAAATATTTAGCTGAAAGTTAACCATTTCTTTATAAAATGTGATAGTGGTGTGTCTAAACAACTGTTTCTCTTTACTGTAACATCCATCCTGGATGTTTTGTTGCCAAGCTTTATTTGTATCCTTTTTTTATTCAGGAGTCTGTGTCCTTTTCCTAACAGGGCAGATTCCATCAGCTCACATGTTTTACTGAAATTCAGACTCTTTGACTTTACTGGTCATGCACAATGGTAGGGGTTGGTGGGGGACTGCATTTTGTTTGAACTTATGTGATGTTCTTTGTAGTCCTCTGCTTTTTGGGAATAAGGGAAATAATTTAATATGTCTGGTCACTTCTCTGCCTATTCCTCCTTCCAAATCATTATATTGGCCTCCAGAAAATTTCCCCAAATAATGTGCAGGACACATCCCACTGATGAGATGGTCAACTGTGAGTCTGTCATTGTGAGTTTTTTTTTCCCCTCTGGTCCAAGAAAGGCTGTTCTGAGTCACAAAGAGCATTTTACTCAAAACCAGCAGCACAATAAAGATAAGGAAGAGGGGAGGGAGGGTTGTTGTAGAAACACCACATGCCTTAATTAAGAGATAGCCAGAACACCACTGCTTCCTGCTCTTTTTTTTTTTTATTTTTCCCCAAGACTCTGACACAGCAGCTCATAAAACCAGATGTTTCTGTCAACGCTGCTGGAAATACAGCTCTTCCCCAGTTCAACGGTGATCCTTACCAGAGAGCACTTGTTTAAGTATAATGAAACAATAAGTCTATGCCTTCTGTTGTTCAGTGGTTTCAGATATAAATGAACTGCATTTACTCTCTGTAGTAGCTGTTAAATCCTGTGCTGTGTGAGACCCAGCTGGGACAGGAGCAACGTGTGCCTTGCTGGCTTGGAAATCTTTTCCTGGTTGCCGTGTAAAAATAACCCTTTTATGATGCAGCCTTATCATATTGCTACGTTTAATCCAGTTGTTTAATGAACACTTTTTTCAAAGGGCAAATCCTCTTAAGGTATCTCGCTTCTTAGGAAGATGTGACTTAGTTGTGGAATAACTGCAGGTGTGTTTTGTTTCCCATGCACAGGTGCATTCCCTGCAAAGGATCCCGCTTCCCTCCCACACTGCCACGGCCTGCTGTAGCAATTTTACCTTTTCAACTTCCTTACTGCCAAGTTGCAACGGAGAAGGGACAGATGGAGGTATGGAATGGTGTCGAGCCCACAGCTGGTGCTCCCAGGTGTCCCCGTGGCAGGGATTACGCGAGATTCCCGTTAATCATCTCTGCTGTGAAAGGGGACAGTGCAAACCCTGAGTCAGACACCTGGCTAAGGAGGTTATTTGGGCTCACTGCTTTGCCTCGTGGGATTTGGTTCACAACTCTTTCCAGAAGAATGCAAGACAAAACTTCCAGAGCTGATGCAAAGTTGTATTTACACAGAATCTGTTTCTGGCCTGTGGAGTCTTTCTTGCCCTCTCATTTTTTGAGATATCAAGTTTGGGGATCCCGATCAAGACCCCCTTGAAAATGCCTATTTTTTAATAATTGAGACATAACAAAATTTCTGGAAGATGTCTTTTTGAAAGATAGACAAAGTATTCAAATTCATATAATTGCTCTGAACACATAGGCCTTCTCCCTTGAGTTATTGTCTGAAGGTAGAAGCTGGTGGAAGCAAGATGTGCTTGTGGAGAACTTCTAGAAAAATACCTGTATTTATTCTTCAGTTTCGATTGGTTTAAACATTTCAAACTTGTGGTGCTCAGCTGCAATGCACAGAATACAAAATGAACTTAAAATTCTAATCTCAACCTTAGAGAGAGTTCAATGCTGTTTGAAATTTATTCTCTTCGATAGAAGTGTAGATAAAAATGTCAATAATAAACACACGGTCATTTTTAATGAATTCTCCTTCATTTGGTTAAGTCTTTTTGTTTTTTGTCTGATAGAGTCTTTCTTCCACTCCTCCCTCCACCCAAAATGATGGGAGGAGAATGCCAGGAACTGCTAAATTGCCTTGGGGGACTATGTGTAGATACAGAAACAAATTATTCCAATGCATCTGATGAAAGCATACTGGGTTTGAATAAGTTTATAATTATTTTGAACAGAGCTACCCTGGTCTAACAGCCTTTATAGCATTTTGTGAACGGCCAGACTTGTATTTTCTGTAGGTAAACTCCCACATTTACTGAGTTATTCTGGAATACTTCCAGTCTACTGTGGGACAGCGATTATAAGCTAAAATAATCGACTTGTTCTAGAACTCCCTCCTGGTAGCATACTGGTGAACATGTAGGTCTCATCCTGCTTGCAAGCCTGTAGGATAAATGGAATTTAACATATATGGCAGCTGTTTGGATCAGTTTTTACATGGGTGGTTGTTAGTGTGGTCTATTTTTTCCTCACCAGGCACTGGCTTTAAAGAGAATTGTCTCCCCTCCCCCTCATTATCAAAGGAAAGGAACATTTAAGAATAAGTTGATAAAATACACTGTAAATTGTTAGGCATTATGTCACAGGCTATTTTTTTCCCCTCTCAATCCCACCAAACATCCTTCTCCCTCTTCCAGGAGCAGTACTGGCGGTCTGTTGTGTTTCACAACCACGTGGATTACTTATCCAAAAATGGCTATGAATTCGATGAAAATGCTAAAAACCAGGCAGTGAAAGAGCAGCAAGAACTTCTGATGAAGCTGTTTGCTGTAAGTACAAACTCATGGCAGAAAGAATCCCTGAGACTTTTCCCCCTGAGACTGGACGTGTCCAAGGCCAGCCTGGATGGGGCTTAGAGTGGAAGGTGTCCCTGCCCACGTCAGGGCGTGGAACGAGATGAGGTCCCTTCCAACCCAAACCATCCTGGGATTCAATGACTTATTGGGAGGTGGGATTTGATGTAAATGTTGATGTGATTCCTCTTATTAGGAATCTGGCAATCCAGCCAGTTCAGACTATGACAAGAGGCTGCAGTTGTTGCTTATCAGCATGAAGGGGGGGGTGGGGGGAAGAAGGAGGAAAACAAAGAGCCTTTTCTCACGTTGTTGGAGGTTCATCTTTATTCATTCACTCCACCAAAACCATAACACAACAAACTGCACAGCTGAAACGTGCCACTCCCTGGGCTCCTTCTCTTCCAGCTCTCTTGCAAACTGGAGCGGGAATTCCGCTGCGTGGAACTGGCTGACCTCATGGCCCCCCACGTCGTGAGCCTGGCCATCAAATACGCCTCCCGCTCCCGCCACATCAGCTTAGCCCAGCGCCTCAGCCAGCTGGCCGTGGAGAAAACCACCCAGCTGGCAGCAGCACAGGGGGATGAAGAGGAGGAGGAGGAGGAGGAAGAGGATTTCCGAGAGCGCTTGAGCGCTGGGTAACGCGAATTTCCCAAATTTCCGTGGCTGAGGAAGCGGCAACGCTTTGACTGCTCTTTCGGTGTTTGGAGGGGCTTCTCTGGGCCAGAATTTGCAGTGTGCTTGTTGGGAAACAAAAGTCTGTGTTGCTCTGCTTATAAATGGTGCATGTGACAGTAAATATCCCCACTCCTTGCTTCCTGTAGGTCAGCAGCTTCAGAGGCAAAGGAGGTTCAATATTGAGTTGCTCTGACTGGAATTTTTCTTTCTTTCCACCTTTCCCTGCCTTGTGATGCTTTGGTTATTTGACTCCAACCTATTTTTTTCCCTTCTTCTCTTTTTGTCTCGTTCTCTCAATCTTGATTCATTCCACACCTGTCTGTCTTTCTCCAGCCTTTTTTTCAGTGTCCTATCCCAGCGTATCCTATTTAGTCTTACTCTCTCCTCACTAATAATCCCAGCTTTTCATATTCAGGGAACATAGTACAGGCTGCCTTTGCATTCTTTTTCCCTCTGTATCTGAGCTATCTACCTTTCCTCTCCTACCTGCATCTGCTTGGTAAAGCAGATGGTGAGGCAAAAGTTGTGTGTAGGTTTGGGATGTTTTTGGTTTTGTTTGGGTTTTTTGTGTTTTTTTTGTTGTGTCTTTTTGTTTGTTTTTGGTTTTTTGTTTGTTGGTTTTTTGTTGTGTTTGTTTTTTGGTTTGTTTTTTTGTTTGGGTGGTGGTTTTTGTTTTTTTTTTGGTTAGTTGGGACCTTTTTATTTTTAATATAGACCATAGAGAAGAGCTGTGTTCTTGTTTGGCTACTGGGTGTACAGCTATAATGAAGTTAGTTGTTAACCACCAGTCTGAATGTCTTCCTATAGCAATTTTATGGGTGAAGTTTGGGACTTATCAATAAGTCCCTGAACTTCTCTACAGCCTTTTCCTTACTCTTCTTCTCTGTAAAACTGTGCAGTCAAAACTAATTTCTAAATACTCTGGCTTGTTCTTCTGGCTCATGTGTGGAAGCTGGAATCCCTCGTCTGTAACTTCAAGCACTCTGAGGGTTAAAATTAATCACAGACACGTGTTTTTCTCGGTATTTGCAGATTTTAGTAATTGGCAAAGATTAGGAGGGAAATGCAAGAAATGTACATCCTACTGCACTGGAATTTAGAGAGTAATCAGATTCAATGTTAAAAACTTGCTGCATAAGTTTCAGTTTGAAACTGTATATCCACGTTGCCAGCTGGGTGGTAATTCATGGGTGCAGACAAGTAATCTGGTATTGTTGATGATACTGGGAGGTATGTGTTTAAATGGAGATTACAGAGAGATCTTTAAAATTTGCATTTATATTTGTGGCAAAGTGTTCTGAAGCGGTTAATGAATCTTTATTTAATTTAATCGTCACAGTTTAATCAGAGGTATAATGCACAAAAATGCCAAATGTTATTGTTCTTTTTTCCTAAGTTAAGTAAGTGAGCTTGCTATCTATTGTTGCAGTTTTCCTCCTGCGTGTGGTGACCACTTCCTTTCCTTCCATTTAGTTACAGCAGATCAGCCACGGAGTGGGGTCGGCTGCCAGTCAGGAACGCTCAGCAGCACCAAGAGGTGGAAGATGCCGAGGAAAGTGATGCCTGTGAGGAAGTAGAAGAAGCTCCAGAAGTGCATAAACAGAGTAAGAAAAATGTACTCTCTGAATAGACAGGAAGCTATCCGGATAACTTTTAAAAGATTAATTGGGAATTAAGTCTGTATTCCAGGCTGTGCCTGCAGTCTCTGCAGAGAAACAAGTTCAGTGTGTGTGTCACCTGCTGTGTCCCAGCTTGGGTGTGCACTCTACTTAGTAACCACTTCAGGGAGCCTTGGGGAGTTTTTCCTGTTGCCTGATTCTATCCCTAAAGGACTGGGTCACCTTCTGAGCAGTTACTTTGGTTTCAGCTCAGATCTCACGGGAATTGAATTGCCAGACGAGCAGTTTGCCTGGCACGCTTTAAGAGTGAGCTTAAGGATCAAGAAATAAATATACAGCTCTAAGTCTGGGTAGGGGTGGCAGATGGTTTTGTGAAAGTGTACGGTTTGAAAATGAAAAGTCGCACTTGAAAATATGAATTACTTTACTATATTTATGGAATCACACAATCCCAGAATGGTTTGGATTGGAAGGGCCCTGAAGACCATCCAGGTCCAACCACCTGTCATGGGCAGGGACACCTTCCACTCTCCCAGGTTGCTCCAAGCCTCACCCTTACTTAGATGTCTGTTTGGGGGGTTGTTTTTAAAGCAGTTATGCTATCACATTTTATTGCACTTCAACATATACCCCTTTCCTTTTTTTTTCCTAAAGGGCCAAATCCTTTCTCCAAAGGTGTCACTTCAGCAGAGGTGACTGCTCCGAAGTCTGGTGAGTAAACCTCCATTTATTCCAGGATGAGGATTTTGTCATGCTTCGTCATATCTGCTCCTGTTCATATCATCTGTTCTCCCATTACTACTTCAGTTTAGTCCATAACAGTGTTGTCAAATGTAATTTCACAGAATCATGGAATGCTTTGGGTTGGAAGGGACCTTAAAGACCGTCTCCTTCCAACCCCCTGCCATGGGCAGGGACACCTTCCACTATCCCAGGTTGCTCCAAGCCCCATCCAGCCTGTCCTGGTTGCACTGATTGTTGTTCTCACATTTTCAGCAGGTTCCCTATTCCTGTCTCCATTACCTAATGATGCTCCATAACACTGTTCTGACTGACTTGGCTGTGCCAAATGCTGAGTGAGTGCCTGCCTGGCTATGCCATGAAGGCATTCTTTGGGACAAGAGGAAAACTGAGAACAGTGATCAGTGGGTTTATTTTACTAATCACGGGCAATTCTATTGGTTGCACTTGCAAGGCAGAGTGAATAAACCCTGCCTTGATGTGTGAGTGTGAGCAGACAGGGGCAGAATGTGACCTCTAACAACCTGCCAACCCCTCCAGCAAGAATAATAGGAGTGGAAACGGATTTGGGAGTGGAGGAAGTCCTGGGTCTTCCTCTGGGTTTGTATTTTAAGCTGTTGGTCCTGCGTGGCATTTCTGATGACTAATAATAGCAGAGCACGTATAGTTTAACCTTCTGGGGGTTGCTAAAATGTCTTTCTACTCATCTAAAATGTGCACATTGCTTCAAAGATTTATATATATATATATATATATCTCTATATCTGTGTGTGTGCACACACATGCACACATTTTTATACTCCTTTTTCTTCCCTTTTGTAAACAGTTCTAGGTCCATCCAGCAGCCAAGGACGAGTGAACCCATTTAAGGTGAGAATTTTTGCAGCTGCTTTTGCTGTGCCCTGAAAATCGTTGTCTGAAGTTTGCAATAGAACAGATGCCTTGGAGGGGCAGAGCAGGAGAACGTGGCAGAAGGTAAATAAAACATCTGTTCCTTTGCTTTCCTAGGTGTCATCCAACAGAAAGGACCCAGTGGTCCCCTCAGCAAATGTTTTAGACACCATGAGCAGGTACTCGAAGAAAACATCGTTGGCTGGCAGTCGAGCTGTGAACAAGCAGAACCCTCCAGTTATAAAGCCTCTGATTCCCAAACCCAAGCCAAAGCAGGTAATGTTTCCAGTTCTTTTTGACATTGTCTCAGTGAGCAAAGAACAATAAATGGAATTTTCCCAGCTTTTATCAAGTATGAAACTTGGGTTGACTGAGTAAAGCAGCTCAGATGGCAAAATTCACTTTAAAGCAAGGTGCAAAAGCTATGAAAGCACATAAAACAGCAGAAAAAAAAAAAAACAGTTGTAGAAATTACATTCTGCGCTGAATTTTGAGCTTTTATTTTAAATTGTGTGAACAAACTTCTGCTGTGCTGAAATTAGATTGATTAAATGCTCTATTAATGTGAGTATTATGTCTTTAGGGAAGGCTTAGGGTTTGTTAGGCTGCAGTGGTATGTGTTGTCTCAGACTGAGGTGTTCTTACCTTTTCCTTTTTAATCTCAATTTCCATAGGCTTCAGCAGCCTCCTTCTTCCAACCTCGAATAGCTACACCCAACCCCAGTGAAAAAGCACTGGAAGAAAGAGAAGGAAAAGCAGTGGAAGAAAGAGAGGAAAAAGCAGAGGAGGAAAGAGAAGGAAAAGCAGGAAATGAGTCCCATGAGGTCAAAGTCACTGCACAGGAGAACACTGAAAACAGAAGGTGAGTGACACTTGCATCTCAGTGCCATAGTCCAGTTTTCACACAATTACAAGTCCAAAACCCGCTTTGTTTCTGGAGGTGTTGGAGTGGCCAGAGAGGCATAACGTGAAGATCGAAGGTTGAGCTCACAAGTTGTCACATTTGTGGACCCACTTCAGTAATGTGGGAGTGAACAGTGAATGAGCAATGCAAAATGTAATTTTGGGGCCCTAAGCAGTGATTTTTGCCTTGATACTGCTCGTGATGACCTTTGGATGATAAATGAAACCAAGTTGCTGTTCCGAGTATAGGAAATACTTAAAGTTTAAACACCTCTAGAAAATCCCAAAGTCTAAAAGCTGAGGGTTTTATGGGAAGGAGTAAAAGCTTTATTTTGGTGGGTTTTTTAAAGGAGAAAGCAAACAAAACCTCGTATCACCTAAGGAGCATGTCTGTTCCTAGCTAAGACTTTAATCTGTCTTGTTCCTCTGGAGCAGATGTATTTTCTAACAATCCCAGTCCTCATGAAACTTGCATTATCATAATCATGTTTCATTTAGACTTCATTTCACTGAGGAAGATGAAGGTAATTATTACTCATTTGGACCGGCATTCTTTTCATTAACCTTTACAGATAATGTTCTACAACAAGTGGCAAGGAGAATTGTGAGAAGGATTAGCTGAAACATGCTAATGGATGTGCTCTATTTTTAGGCTGATGGGACCCTGTCAGAAAGGAAGGAGAGCCATTGTGCTTTGTCATTCTAAAACTGGAATGTTAATCTCCATATATATATCACGGTTCTTAATAAAAATACTTGACTTAGTCTTGCCTTGTCAGCATGTTCTTTGAAATATTGAAAGAGGAGAGAGGAGGCTGCTGACTGGAGGTGTCTTGTCTTCTGAGAACAAAAAAAAAATCAAATCCAATTAGGTGCTGTTTGGAAATGTTGCTTTTGGGGATTTTTCTTTTTTATGGTTTTCTTATAACCTTCTTAACCAGGCAATTTTTTGTGTGCTTGCTTTAGACCGAAGACAGGCTTCCAGATGTGGCTGGAGGAGAACAGAGCAAACATTTTGACAGATAATCCTGATCTGGACGAAGCAGAAGTAATAAAAGAAGGGATGAGTCGATTTAGAATGCTGACATCAGAGCAAAGGATGGTAAGGAAACATTCTCTAATTCTGTGGGTTTGATAATTTGTTTCCCTCCCACCGAATCTCTTGGTTATTTTCAGTCAGGAATTTTTCCTTTAAATTCCACTGTTCTCCATTTTTATTGATTTCAATTCTGAATGGTGCCATGGCATGTTCTTCACGACAATATAAACTGAACAATAATTAATATCAGAAAGCAGCTTTTTCAAAGTGGGGCTTGCGAGAGCAACACAGTCAATGAACAAACAACAAAAGAGAAAGTTTAAAGGGACATAATCAGGCTTGAGCTACTGGGGCTTAAATTTGTTCTGACTTGATTTATTGGGTGTTTTGGGTTTTCTTATTTGTCCAGAAGGACAGTTAATAGCTTCAATTTCATATACAGGCTCAAATGAAACAGTTTTTGAAGGAGAACACTGTTAGAAAAAAAAAAGGGAAGTGAGGGAATCCGTCCTAACTTAATCCTTCTTAACAGCAATTATTTCAGTGCCTTAAAATCAGGAAACAAGGGGTATAAAACGAAGTGGTGACTTTTGTGGCCTGATCTGTAGTTTCCTGCTCTTCTTCAAAGGTGTGGACTGAGAAAGCAAAAGGAGGGGCAGTTCATGACGTGGCAGAAGATAAAAAGCGGAAGCGTCCCCCGGCTGAGGAAGACGAAGGCGGGAAGAGCCAGGAGGAAAAATCGGAGGACACAAACGTGGCCAAAAAATCCAAGCCTTTGGACCAGTCCACAAATGGCAGGTTGTCAGCTTTTGCCTTCAAGCAGAGCTAAACGAGGTGGTGCCTTCCCGGTGTCTTGTGTTCAGGTGGGTCTGTGCTGGTGGAACGGGCTTGCCTTGCTCAGAGGGCGCTGGCAGAGAGAGGGGTTTTGCTCCAAAAAGTCTCTTAGAAAGTGCTTTATTATCAATCCTTGAGGGAAATGTTGAATCTGCTCTCACAATTTTTTTTTTTTTTTTACTATAAAACTTGATAGCAAAATTCCTGTTCCTGGGCCTGCTCCCTGGGAGCACTGGTGGCTCAGTTCCACGGTGCTGTGCAGCTGGGACACACAGTGTGTGCCTTCAGACTGGTGATGTTTGGTGCTAAATGCAGATGAATCGTTCTGGGGAGCACAAAAGCTGTGTTCAAAAATCTGTCCTGTGGTTTTAGAGAGGCGAAGGAATGGCTTCTGTACCATTCCTGCTGCCTGGGGGTGAGACACACTCAAGGAAATGGGCGTGAGGGGAAGAAAGCTGAACATCAGCAACACGTTAAACTGCATTTTCAACGTCTGTGGCAGTGGCAGAGAGCAGTTTGACACAGGCAGGGACAGAAAACCAGGGCAAAGCTGAATTTGGAAGGTCAGGTGTGCAAAGCCAAGCCATTCCAGACTGTGCGAATGTGCTTTCCCAATCCATGCCTCAGCAGGGTCCAGAAGAGCTTGAGAACGTGTCTTATTATTTTCTGTAATGTTTGTTTTTTAAATAAAATGTGAAAGTTTCCTTGTTGAAGGTGGTGGAGTCTCCTTTGTAGTTGTTGTAACTGAAGCAAACAGGTTTTTACCTCGTTTTTACCACATGTAAAAAAAAAGAAAAAAGATGGCCATGATGTCAACCAGGGACGGTAAATACAAACAGCGAAAATCCTCAACACCTGGCAGTTTAAAAGCTTTTGTCATTCACAGTTCTTATCTATAATTACACATTTTATTTGTTTAAACTGCTGGTGGACAGCAAGTAAAAATCGAAAGCAATAATTAATTTTCTGCACTGACAATGGAGGAAGCTCAGGAGAGTAGTGGCACATCGTGGTGATTTTTCTACATTCTTTGGGAAAAAAAAATATTGCATCAGAAACTGGCATTTACTTTGAGGTGGTAAAGCCTATTTCCACATTTGGATGTATTGGGGGGAAAATGGGGTTGCAGTAGTAATTTAAACTTCCTGATAGGAAAACCACTGGGCTTGCTGAACCGTAATGTTTTCTTTTTCTTAGACCAGGTTGCTCTGTGGGTGACTTGAGCACCTTGACCAGGGTGCTGGGAGATCTTCCAGGGGGTTCTTTTCGTCCACAGCCACGGATTCCACCTTTGAGCTGCCCGTGTGGAGCCCTTTCTGCAGCCCTGAGAGGACAAGTGGTATCAGAAGGGACCAAATCCAACCCCCCTGCCATGGGCAGGGAAACCTTCCCCTCGATCTGGGGTGGTATCTGCTGCTCCACCGGTCCCACAAAGCATCCAAAGTCCTTTTGGCTCCTGCTGGAGGGAGGAAACAGCCAAAGTAAACTCCCAGGAGAGAGGGATGTTTGCAAATCGTGTAGCTCTTCTGGACAAACACACCAAAGGTCTGTTTTAAAACAAGGCTCCTGGATTTAGTGGGTGATTTCATGGAAATCTCTGGGGGTATTTGGCACCATCCTGCAGGTCCCTTGTTTTCCACCTGCTTTTACTGCTGGCAGAGTTCTTGCTGGGAACGTCTGGGGGTTTTGTCAGACCCAAATGGGCACTGCCCTGGGGTCACAGTCTGGATCCCACTGCCACCCCCACGGCTGGCTAGAGCTGGCAAAGCTGTTTCCAGCATCAGGTTTGAAGTTTTGCATCGGAGCTGCCGGACTGTGGTAGAATAATGGAATTTTTTAAGGTTGGAAAAGACCTCTGAGGTCATGGAGTCCAACCAGCACTGCCAGGTCCACTGCTGACCCATGTCCCCAGGTGCCACATCCACCTGGCTTTTAAATCCCTTCAGGAATGGTGACTCCAGCACTGGGCAGCCTGTTCCAATGCCTGACCACACTTTCAGTGAAGAATTTTCCTTAATATCCAACTAAAACCTCCTTTGGTGCAACTTGAGGCCATTTCTTCTTGTCCTGTCCCTTGTTCCCTGGGAGCAGAGCCTGAACCCCCCTGGCTCCACCCTCCTGTCAGGGAGCTGCAGAGAGCCAGAAGGTCCCCCCTGAGCCTCCTTTTCTCCAGCTCCTCACAGGGTTTGTTCCCTGCTGATCTCTGTCCAACAGCAAGAAAATAAACAGCAAACAAGAACCAACCATCCATCGAGATCATGGAAGTGAGGATCCAACTGCTTTAATTCTGGGAGGACCGTCTCCCATGAGGCTGCTGTTGCATTTCTATCCTCAGAGATGGGTTTTGCTCTATTGCACAGCTCCAGGCAGAGCTACAACTACCTCCTCCATCACCTGGAGCCTTCGGGGAGCAGCGCTGAGCCGGCCGGGAACGGGGCGCGCTCATCCAGCAACAGCTCCGGCAGGACAGAGCCGAGGAGAGATCCTAATTCGAGTGGAAATGAAATGCCAGACCAAAAATGAACAGAAAATGTGGAGTGGATTTTCAAGTGCAAGCAGTTCAATCTCTACTAGCTGGTTTCGACCTGTTTGTTGGGTTGTTTTTTTTTTAAATATATATTTTTTAAAAATGTCCCTACATAATTCAACAGAATTTCACTGAAGTCTTCAGAAACGCTTGTTTGTCCTGAATTTGCCACCTTTCTGCTGGAAAACCGGGTGTTTTAGAAAAGTCAGCCTGGAAACTGTGCCAGTGAACCTGCCTGATGTTGGTTGTTCCTATGGAGCTCGGGAACACCGGAGAGGGAGGATTGTACTGCAGAAATACCCAGCCTGTGGGTCAGATTTGAAAGGCTCCAACTATTGACCCACCAGGCTCTGCTGTGTCTGAGTCTGTTGTGCTCTTTCACTGCATTATTTGACACTAAAATATGGCCCCTTTACGTGCAATTTTTCTGGAGAAGAAAGTTTTAAAAGCAGAGCCCGAAAACCAACAGAGCAGGTGATGGGACCTGCAGGAGGGAATCATCCTGAATATCTCTGCACGTGGCATTTTGCCCCGTTACCTGCTGTTTCTTCCATATCTACCCCAAAACTGATCCCTGCCGGAAAGGTGCAGTTGGAACCCACCAAAAAGGGCTTCAAACGATGGACAGTTTGTGAGCAAACTGTTGGACTTCCACAGGAAGCTCGGCATTTATTCAGAGCAAGAACATTCATGCTAAAATTAAACTGGAGAGTATTTTCTTTGGTGTTCCCAGCATTTGCTCCATGAGGTAATTTTGCTGTGAAGGAGAAAACAAAGCCATGACACAGCCCAGCCAGTAAAACCAACTCAAAAGAGCCCTGCTGGCCTTTGGAGCGTCGTGTCGCCGTGCCAGGCAGGAGCCAAGGAGGGGGATGACAGGGAGGTTGTGGGAGGAAAGTGCTTTTCCTGCAGTGGTTCCTTTTGGTTTGGGTTGGAGGGGACCTTAAAGACCCCCTCATTCCACCCCTCTGCCATGGGCAGAGACACCTTCCCCTAGACCAGGTTGCTCCAAGCCCCTCGGACACTTCCAGGGATATTTTGCATACCCTCGGACACCAATCCGTGTGTCACACACACAGCAGCAGCTTTAACTTGTTTTGTTGTGTTTTCAGTATGGGCAGGGGTCAGATTAGAAGGTCTGTTGGCAGCACCACCTCCGGCAACATTATCTCAAATATTTGGCAGTGGAGTGCGACAGCAAGTGTCACGTGGCAATGCAACTCTAATTAAGGTGTTTATCTCCATCAGGGAAGAAAGGTGGCTCCTCTTGGCTTCTGGGGATGTCCTGAGCCTCCATTTTCCACGGCAAACCCGGTCCATCCTCGGGAGAGCTCCGCTGGTGTTGGTTAGGAAGCTGCCAGTTCCCCAGTGTCCATCACCGAGGATTCGTGCCCATCAAAAGCAGAGCTCCCGTGGCCCGCTTGGAACTGCATTCCCTGATTAAAATCCTCGTAACTGTTGCTTTTAATGTCTCCCTTTGTTGCTGCAGCAGTGAGCAAGGCCACCAGGCTCCAAGGTTTACTTTACAAACCTGGTGTAAGTCGCCTTCTTGGACGTAGTGCTCTGTCCCTGATCTCTGTCGTTGTCACCAGCTCCGAAGGTGGCAGCCTGGTTACTCCAGCTGAGTTTCTTCCCTTGCATTAGGCAGCAAAAGAAATGGGCAATGGGTTTGGGGTTAGTGGTTGGACCTGATGATCTTAGAGGTCTTTTTTCCAACTCCAGTGATTCTATGATTCTGTGGAGTGGGAGATTCAAGATGGATCTGTCACCCTTGGATGCTCAGGGTGGGGCTGGGCAAGGGACAGCCTGTGTTTGGACAAGCTTTCCCCTCTCAAAGGTCTCAAAATGCACTCAGCTTCCAGCTGTGTTGGTCACGGAGTGACTCATTTTGGTGGTCCTGGCTGGCTAATCCAAGGAGAAGACAGGAGCAGTGAGAGCTGCCTGAGAGCAGCTTGGGTGCCTCACGGAGTTCTTTGACGGAGAACAGCAGACCCGGCTTCTCCCTCCTCCCAGCTGTCACCAAACGTGCTCAGCTCGATGCTGCCATCCAAATTTAATAGCAAATAATTCACTTAAAGGCAGGCAAAACACAAATACCGACCCAGGCTGCGAAAAGAGCCACTTGATTCTGACTCAATTGGACACGAATGGCAGGGGAAAATTTGCAGGAATAGTTTCAAGCCATGTGTTGCCAGGGAACAGTCCAGTCTGGAAATTGCATTATCGATATCTCGGGGTAATAACGGTGAGAAGCAATCGAGGGGAGCGATGCAAGGACACGGCCACTCCTCCCATCTACCTGGGGTGTAAATCCAAAGCTGCCCTTGGTTTAGGAATGGAAATGGAGGGACCTAAAGATCTCCCTGGTCGATGGCAGGTCGTTTGTGTTGGGAATGGGATGCAGGTCCTCTTGTGTTACACAGCTTTTTTTTTTTTTACATTCTTGAAAACCTAATTGTGGATTCACCTCCTACAGCCTATCCATGCAAACTCCTCTGGAGTTTTCCAAATTTCAGGGAGCAAAGGCTGGAGGAGCCCATCGGCGTGAGATCCCTTGTCCTTGCTCTGTGAAGACGTGAAAGGAAAGCTGGGGCAGGGCAAAGCTGCTGCCTCCACTTCCAGTTCCATCCCTAAAATGTGAGACCCCACCGAGGAGGTTTAATAAATTCAGATCCCACCTGCAGAAAACCCCTCAGACCTCAGGGATCCTCCGTCCTCCTGTACAAGATGTAGTATTTTGGGAGCCTGTATTCAATTTTGCTGGTTATTCTGGGTAATAGAATTAAATTGCTCGTGATTCACTCTTCCAGCTGACGCACTGTGATTCCAGGGGCTGATAAATCTCGGGCTGTGTTTCCAGGGCACGGGAAGGATGTCCGTTGAGCATCCATCGCCTCTGTGGGCTCAGCTGTTATTTGAGGATCACATTCAAGCCGTGTCCCGGCTTGATGTTAATCGCAGGATGGATCTGCGTCGCTCTTCTGCTGCTTGAGCCGTTGATGATACGCCGGGTCAGCACAGGCGGCTGGAGAAGGTGCAGTTCATCATCCCCGACTTTAAGCTCTGAGCCCAGTCCTGAATGATCCTGTTTTGTAGTCAATGGAGGAAAAATAAGTTTCTTCAGTGCATGATTGCTGCTTATTGTGACAGCCTTTCAGCAGCTGTCACTGCAGAAATTCCCCTTTCAGAGGGCTGTGCCCGTCCCAGTGAAGGCTGCCCAGGCTGTCTCTTCATCCTCACCCAGCTTGGCATGGAGAGTTTCAGGAGTTCCCTCCTCAAACCCCAAGGAGCATCCTGGGCACTCAGGGAAAGGTGCTCCAACCCTTCCCAGTCGGGTCCCACTCCCTGTCACCGAAACCACAAGGAAGCTCAACTGACTAAAACAAGTGAAGGAGCTGGAGCTTGAACATAAACCCACCTCATCCTGTCCCTCTTTAATATTTTCCCTAATTTCAAAGATGAGAGAGGCCTCCCAGGGAACAAGGGATAGGATGAGAGGAAACTGCCTCAGGTTGTACCAGGGCAGGTTTAGACTGGATATCAGGGAAAATGTCTTCATTGAGAGGGTGGTCAGGCATTGGGACAGCCTGCCCAAGGCAGTGGGGGAGTCACCATCCCTGGAAATGTTCAAAAAAACTTGTGGATGTGGCACTTGGGGACATGTGTGAGTGATGGCCTTGGCAGTGCTGGGTTAATGGTTGGACTTGATAATCTTAGAGCTCATTTCCAAACTTAATTATTCTATGATTCTCCTGTTTGTAGCCAGCATTTCACTTTTTTAATATATATATTCAGAAATAGCAAAGAAAAATTTATTTGTAGTGAGAACAAGGGGTGTTATCATTTAATAGGGAACTATCAATAAAATATAATAAGGTCCTTAATTAAATACCAATGCTCAACCTTTTTTTTTTTTTCTGTTTTACCCAGCCTTTGTGGGGTTGTGTTTCAGGGGGGAGAGGACGTGACCAGGGCTGGAAATCTGACCAGATTTCTGACACACACCCACATTATCTAAACCCAATAATTTCATGGTGGCAAATGGTGTCAGCAGGAACTGCCGCCGTGTGCTCAACCTGTGCTCAAAAATTCCCAGGAAATGTGGTTTTCTGCACGGCCACACAGTGATCACACCAGAAAATAAGCTGCAAACTGCCCTTCTCGCCCCGTAAATAGCAGTAGAATTACAACCAGCTCCCCCAGCAGGGGAGTTCAGGCTGTTACAGAGCCCGAGTTGGCTCTGGAGGGAGCTGATCTTCTTCTTTTCCCAGAAAATAAAGAGACCAAAGGCTGGGGAGTGCCGAGATACTTAAGATGCCCTTTACTATCCCCTTTTTCTGTGTGGATGATTAGGTCTCAGCGGTTTGCAGCTCCTCGGAAACTCTCCCCAGCCCTCTGAACCGTGTCAGCTCGGGCTGGAGCCAAACAGAGGCAGAAGCCGTTCAGCAGAAGCCCGTGAATGTTTTTGGTAAGGGAGCTCATCTGGTTCACACGGGGGATTTGGACATCATCAGAGCACTGTGAAATGATGTGAGGTACCCAGGGGTGTCTGGGGAGGAACCGGGGATGCAGCTCAGGGCTCCAAATCCTCTGGTACAGCAGTTTCTGTTCCCGATCGGAGCCCGGGGCAATAAAACCGAGTAAAGCCTGGCTGGCTGCAGGCCAGAGCCTGGATTTCACCTGAGTCATCCTGGCTCTTCTGCTAAAACCTGCGATCAGAAACCAAATGATAAATGTGGAGCATGTTACAGCTGCCGGGGTGTTTTTTTAATTTTTCCTTTTTCCTCTTTTTTTTTTTTTTTTTTTTTTTTTTTTTTCTGTCGTAGTTAAATGCAGCTCTTGTGTCAGGAGTAAAGCCAGTGAGTCACACACCACGCCCCACCCTCCAACAGCTCCTTCCCTTCCTTATCTCCCCAGCAATTTACCATTTCCTAGGCACGAGGAGGTGGGGGGGAGGAGGGGGAATTTGTCCCTGCTGCCTTATGGACAGAGTGTGAAAAGAGAGGGCTCTGTGGCTCCTTTAGGATCTTGACCATTTATTTTGATGGCCATTTATTTTGATGGCTCCTGCTTGGGGTGATGGGTGATGGAGCATTCACCCCACGCTCAGCTGAACCTTTAGACTCAGTTTCTGGCTCATAAAACCCCGGAACAGCTCCAGCTGGAGGGGACCTGTGCTCCAAACATCTGCCCCAGCATTTATTTGTTCACCAACACTTGAAGCCAACACGGGGCAGGGGCAGAAGGGGCTGTTGGCAAAGATGAGCTGTGCTCTGCCTGCTGGATTTGTCCCCAAAGTGCCCGGAGGATGCAGGATGCTAAAAACAATTTTTTTGGGGTGATGTCGCAACAAGATCCCCACGGAAACCCCAAAATATTTGGTCTTGGTCATTAGAGAGAAGGCACGTTTCCAGAGTCACAGGTGGGAATGTGAAAACGCTGGGACACACCAGCCCTGCAGCAGGAAGGTGTCTGCAGGGATCAGGGGTTTGAAGGGACAGAAACCCAGCTGGGATAAGGTGGTGGGGTGGGAATGGTCACAAAGGAGGGCCAGTCCACTCCTGGGGTCGTTCTGGTGGCTGCATCCCAACACCAGTGACCCACAGCCTCTCAGAATGGTGGTGATGGCATTTCAGCAGTGCCCGGGAGAGAATGGGTGGGATGTGCCAGCATCATCCTAGTGAGAAAAGACCCGGCTCTAGGAGTTTGAGGGGAGGAGGAGACAATGGAGAATGATGCTGGGATCCCTCTGGATGCCCCCCTACCCCTCACCCACACCTCATCCCATGGGATGTCCCCGCACCCCCATTCCGGGTCTCAGCCTGGGGAATCCCCTCAGATCTCCAGTCTGCGTCTCAGCCCCGGGATCCCCTGGTATCCCCAGCCCAGGGAATCCTCCCGAATCCCCCTGTACCCACAGCCCACGGGATCCCCTCGGATCCCCCCATATCCCAAGCCCAGGTGTCAGCCCGGAGGATCCCCTCACATCTCCAGCCCTTCTCTTAGCCCCAGGATTCTCCCCCCTCCCCTCAGCCCATGGAATTCCCCCGAATCCCCCCGTACCCCCAGCCCAGAAAATTCACCCGAATACCCCCACACTCCCAGCTCAGGGAATCCTCCCGAATCCCCCTGTACCCACAGCCCAGGGGATCCTCTCGGATTCCCCCATATCCCAAGCCCGGGTGTCAGCCCGGAGGATCCCCTCGGATCTCCAGCCCTTCTCTCAGCCCCAGGATCCTCCCCCGCCCCTACCCTCAGCCCAGGGAATCCCCCCGAATCTACCCC
>NW_020956582.1:182722-235483 GCF_003031625.1 Empidonax traillii
TACCCCCCATCCCCTCCTCCCGTCTCTCCCCACCCCGCGGGTGACGCGGGCGGGACCCGCCCCTGGTGGCGGCGAGGCGGGCGCTATAAAAGCGGGCGGCGGGGCCGGGCCCGCCCGCAGCGGGGGCCGAGCCGGGGGCCTGCGGGGCCCTCACAGCGCCGCTCGGAGCCTCCCCCAGCCCGGCCCATGGACGGGGCGCGGGGCTGCAATGGGTACGCGCGGCAGGAGCGGCCGCCCCCCATCCCCGCCGACAAGCCGCGGGTCCCCCCGGGCGGCGGTGGCGGGGATGGGGATGGGGATGGGTGGCGGGGGGAGCGTCCCCGCAGCGAGGAGGACGACGAGCTGAGCCTGCCCGGGCTGGCGGCCGCCTACACCTCCATCCTGCGGGGGCTGGGAGAGGACCCGCAGCGGCAGGGGCTGCTCAAGACGCCCTGGAGGGCGGCCACGGCCATGCAGTTCTTCACCAAGGGATACCAGGAGACCATCGCGGGTAGGGGAGCGGCTCTCCCGGGACGGGACGGGGATGGAGATGGAGCTTCTTGCCTGATGTGCCAGCAGGGGTGCCCCCTCTCCTGCTTTATTGCCTAACGCGGGCTCCGTCGCTGCCCTTGTCGCTGCACCGCCCGTCTGGTGCCCCTTGTCACTAGGTCAGCAATGCGTGTTAGAAACACCTGTGCCCTGCGGTCTCGCTGTCGCCTCTCTCCCCCGATTTCTCGTTAGTTTTGCGGTGGTTTTTGTTTGTTTGTTTGTTTGTTTGTTTTGTGCTTTTTTCCCCCTATTAAACTTTATGCTGGTAAAGTTCCCGTTCTGCCGTAAACTTCCACGCTCTTGTTTTGGGCGAGCAGTGCAAGCGCTGGTGCTTTTGCTTTCCCTCCTCTGCTGTGAACTTTTCAAGCTCTGGCACGGAAATTTGCGGATGGTGCCTTCCTCCGGCCCCGGCCGAGCGAGGCTGCGTTTCGGATGGGGTAGGATTATTTGTTTCTGTCGGCAGACGTAAGCGGTGTGAACTGTCTCAGGAAAGGTCCGGGTTTGCTGATGCTTTGAGCCGGGTGAGGTTTTTCGGAAGTGGCAGCGAAACTTAAGGAGGCGAGGTCAGGAGAAAGGAGGAGCTCGGGGAGATCCCTGCCCCGTCTCGGGGTCCCGGCAGCACACGAAGGTGTGGAGAGGTACCCCAGGTTCACATCCCTGCCCCGGCTGAGTGTCTGTGCTTGCTGGCTGAGGGCACGAGGAGAGGAATTAGGTGGGAGATGTTCTCCCCATCACGAAAAACTCCACAGATGTCTCTTGGTTACAAAGCAGCGTCAATACTGCTTGGAAATGTAGTTTTTACATCACTTTTTTCAGCCTTTTGGCTGTGGACTGTGTCCAGTGCAAACAATAAAAAAGGGATTGGGAAGCTTGGGAGTTCCCCCTTCCCCTCGTTCCAGTAAGAGGCAGGTTCCTGTCAGTAAGGGATGCAAATATTGTCAGCGAGGATCTCTGAGTGTGAACGAGGAAGGAGCTGGTCCCGTTCTGCTCTCAGAGCACAACACTGGGGTGCTGATCCTGCCCCAGAGCTGCACCGGGGCCTTGGGGCTGAATGCAAAGGCTGAGCTGTGCTGATGGATGGCATCAGGGAGCTCCTGCTGACGCCTGAGCCCTTTTCTAAGCTCACTCACTGTGCTGCCAGTTGAAGGCTTTTGTGTTCAGTTTCTTTTTCACTTCTCCGCTGTTGGCTCTTATGAAATCAGATTCCACGTAACTTCCAGCATCAACTTTCTCATGCCAGTGCTGTGTCCTGGCTTCCCCCAGGAATAGCATTTCTGCCTTGGAAGCTGTTCTGCCTTTCAGAACAAACCAGGATTTGGGGGTCACATCGGGAGATAAGCTCTGGGCTGCAGTGGCTGTCCCTGTTCCTCCCTTCCTTTGGTCCTGCTGCACCGTGTGTTTGAGATGAGGTTTCATGGAATGATCCTTTGTCTAGTGGGAGTAACTTTCCTCATTTTACTGCTGTGAAGCACAGGAGGTCTCTCAGCCATCCTGTCAGTCTCCAACAGAAGGAATTTCTCAGTGATAGTTTGAGCATGAATTTCTGTGCTGAACCTGGATGAGGTTGCTGCCCTTCTTAATCCCTCTCTTACCTTGCTGCCAGTTTTGTGATCACACACTGCCTTTAGTTGTTTAAAAAGCTTTTTTTTTTTTTTTTCTGCTCCAGCGTGGATTCTGTGGGATCTCAGTGGTCTCTCCTAATCTCATATAGGTTTCATTAAGCAGAGTAGTTCTGGATACTCTCCTCCTCTGAATATCCATACCTAGGAGAGAGCTGTGTTATGTCTAAGAGTAGAAAAAAGAAAGAAAAATCACTGCTGGGTGCTCCACTCTTGGACTGCTTTTTTCTTTTTTTTTTTTTTTTTTTTTTTTTTTTTTTAATTTTAGGAAATTATGGGAAGCTGTGATCTTTACATTCCTTCCTCTGTCAGGTGGGGAATCCTTTTACTTTCTAGCTACTCACCTCTTCTTGCAGGATGCTCAGCTTCCAGTTGTCCCACTCTTCCTGGCTGAAAAGAAAGAAGAGCTGTAGCTGAAGGACGAGTCCACAGCAGCCAACAAAGCAACCAGTGGATGAGGAGTTGCTTGGGGGAGGCAGTAGGGAAGTGAATTCTGCTTGGGAGAGTTTTAAATACCTCTTGAAACCCAGAGCCAACAAGTACAAGGAAATAAAGGACAGTTACAAGGGCTGCTGGTTCCATCTCTCCATGAAGGGTTTCTCAGGTGGAAGCTCGGTGGTGGTGGCTCTACAAACACGTGGCCAGAGGCAAAGTGTGTTGCAAGAGGCACCCAGACCTTGGCACGGTGTGGAGGTGCTGCCAGACCGTGCTGCCAGGGAAGAGTGGCACGAAGGAACAAGGGCAGTGGATGTTAGTAGAGCTGCAAGCTTTAAAATCAGCTTTCTGACCTCGTCTGCTTGAGCATCTGCCTTAGGGGGAGGCAGGAGATGGTGCTTTCATTTCCCAGAAAGGAACAACAAAGGAAGATGTAATAGATACACATCCAGATTATAGAATCATTACGATTCTGAAAGCAAAAGATCTCAGAGTCCAACTGTTCCCCCAGCACTAACCATGTCCCCAAGTGCCACATCCACACAGCTTTTAAATCCCTCCAGGGATGATGACTCCTCCATTGCCCTGGGCAGCCCGACCACCCTTTACAGGAAGAAATATTTCCCAATATCCAGTCTAAACCTCCCCTGGTGCAACCTGAGGCAGTTTCCTCGTGCCCTGGCCCTTGTTCCCAGGGAGCAGAGCCCAACCCCTGCCCGGCTCCACTCTTCTGTCAGGGAGTTTTGGAGAGCCAGAAGGTCCCCCCTGAGCCTCCTTTTTCTCCAGGCTGAGCCCCCCCAGCTCCCTCAGCTGCTCCTCATCAGATTGTGCTCCACTGCCCTTTCTGGGAAGTGCAGAGTTGCAAGTGCCCTGCCTGGGATCTGCAGTGCTTGACTTAATCCTCACTTATTATTGCTGTATTATTGTGGAGGGCTGGACTAGGTGGCCTTTAAGGGCCCCTTCCTGCCCAAAGCATTCCATGGTCTCTTTTATTTACTGTGTGTCTGAGAACATAATACATTTTGGGGCATGATTAAATGTGCTGGTCACTTGATCTCCTTTCCTGGGTGTTGTCCCTTTGCTCCCATGACACCTGATTGTATTTGTATTTTTTTGTACTTGCCACAGCTTAGCTTTGTAGTACTGAAGGCTACAGCTGAATTCTGTCCCTTCTCTCCATTCAGATTCCTGTGAGCAGCAGCAGAGGAGCTGATTCTGCTTTCCAGGTCCCACTGAGTGTGTATTTTCCTGGTTGTTTTTGGTAGTGCAGGGTAACAGTGCTCCTGCTTTACTCCTCATTCATCTTTGCTATCTGCATTCTGCAGCTGCTCAGTATTGCGTGTCAGAGCCATTAGTGGAGTTTACTCTGTTAAATATCTCAGTCAGGCTCTTCCTATTCATCCTGGATTGTCGCTTATTAATCCTGACTCTTCTAAAGGCCTCACCCTCTTTCTTTGACAGAACGTGTCCCTGTGTGTTGCTCTCACTTCTGTTGTACCAGTCATCAGGCTTTGAGTGGAGTAGCAGGGATGCCTCTGGTGATTTCAAATAAAATCCACCTTTGGGACCAGATTAAAAGTACTGACAGTTCACTGCAGGCACTTGGGCATCGGTGTAGACTGACAGTGGTTGCAACACAAACCCCTTTAGTGTGTTGGTAAGGATGGCAGGGCAGAAAAGTTACCAAAAAAACCCTTTTCAATTTTATGCAGTGCTTCTGCATGAGCATCCAAGAACATGTTTTTTTTTTTCCCCAGGGTCAGATCTACCAGCTTCTCACTTCTGGGGGGTAAATGATATTTCAAAATAATAATAATTTCAAAATCCTGCCCTTTTGGTTAACAGCAGCACTGTGACAGGCAAGTGCCTTTATCTTTCTTATTGCTGGTTCAGCCCATCACCTGCCACACAAAGACTAAACCTTGAGAGATCTGTCCCTTCTTTTACTAAAGGCTTAAAGTCATGCTCAGAGGTGCTGTCTGTGTATAAATACTACAAAGCACAAGTGTGTGCAAACGGGTGAATAAATGGGAATACCAGATTGCAGGCAGCACTACCTTGGAACGGAAGCTGAAGGCTTCAGAACCGGTCTTGCTGAGCAGAACTAAAATGGTAAATTATAAAACCTGTGTCGATCACAGTGCCAACGACGCTTTGGAAGGTAAATCATGAAGGAGCTGGTTTGGATTGTGTAATCCTGGAGGAAACACAAGGCACGGGGGCTGAACGAGCCGCCTGCATCTGCAGGAGGAAGTTAACTTATTTTCCTCCTCCGTAAACACTCCAAGCAAAACAGCGTGTTCACTAAACAGAGCATTGCTGCTGGTGGGGGGAGCTGATGCCAGAGAAGTCTCCCAGCCCTTGCTCGTGTGGGCATGGCAGCTCTCAAGGACGTTGGCAGGTTCAGCTGCCCTTTCCAGCGTGTTTAACAGGCAAGTGAAAATCAGAAATGCTGGGATGGGATAACTTTTGCTCTCTGAACCTCTGCGGCTTGAAAGGCTGCACGTTTCTTTATCTGCCTGGAAGGCGAGTGGTGACTCTTCCTCGTTAGTTCACGTGCTTTTCCTCCGCTGAAACAATTCACCCTTAATATTCCTTTCTCCCCATCTTGCCCGGGAGGATTTGGTGTGTTTTACAGACAGCGGTGGTGCGAGCTGATGGTTTTTTTTCCAGGGCTGCCCCTTTCGCTGCGGTGAGAGGTGCTTTGAGCATCGCTGTGTCGGAACACACGCAGGCAGTGCCTTGAGCAAACAAGGCTGTTTGATCAGCAGCGCTGCCCTTTGCTGAGGGCTGGTGAGGTGGATCCTTTCCTGGAATCGAGGTACTGCAGGTTCTCAGAACCGCGGAATATGCTGAGCTGGATGAATTCAACCTATTAGCAACCAATTAACAGCTGGAACATCAGCATTGTTGCGGGGCGGCCGCGGCTCGATTCGTGTAAACCGGGGCGTGGGGGGTAAAGGGTTGTTCAGAGCAAGGTTTTTGTGGGTTTCTTGCCTCCTCTGCCCCCCGCACAAGCGAAGCCAACCTTGCTGAAGCACTGACTGAATGCAGCGAAACTTCTGCTGGGAACCAGGACTTTTCCAGGATCATCCGCCCTGCCTGTTAATGCTCAAGTAACACTAAGCTTGTTCGGGGTTTTTGTTGGGAATTTATTAAACGTTGTAACCTCTGGGATCTGAACTGTTACAGCCCTCTGAGGTTTCATGTTGCCCTTCCAAAGTGTTGTTTCACCCTCTCAGATCTTTCCTTCCCTTTTCAGAAAGAAGTGTGGATGAGCCCCCTCTGTGACACGAGACACTGAAGTGGTTATTGGACTCCTGATACATTTTAATGAGCATCCCCATAATGCTGCTCTCCCTCACATTAATAAACATTAATAACCCCCCTGTCAGAGGGCAACTTCTAGAACCTAATCTCAGCTTCATCTGTCTGCAGTAGCTGATGCCTTTATGAATAGACTCGAGTCTCTCCCTGCCACACGGAAAATGTCTTGCAGGAAAATAAACAAATCTGGATAAGCCACGGCCAGAATTAGCTGGATATCAGTCATGCTTTTCCTCTTATCTTTGCTTCCACGAGATGTCCCTTAAATCACACATCTGCTTCACCTCCCTTCTGGTAAGTTGAGGGATTGAGCTTTGCTTCTGAAGCATTTAAATGTTCCTGTCTGGAGTTCAGTGTCTGTTTGTAGTCCTTTGGTGGTGAAATCCGAAATAGTAGGGGCATAAAGTTGTAAATTCTTTTGTGTCTGAGGTTCCTCTTGGTTCCAGTTGGGAAGGTGTGTTGTGGCAAGGAAGCCACACATCATTCATCTAATTTTCTCTGCAGCTTTTGAACTCTATTGCCTATTTAAATAGTCATGTGGCATTTTAGGCTGTGCTTCTTTCTAGAGCTCTTTGAGTCTTCTTGAAGCAAATGACATACCCAGACCACTCCTTTTCTCAGCAACCTGAAATCATTAACTTTCTGCAGCAGTACAAACTCTTTATATTGATGTTTTTGTAGCCTGATCCTTTTCTCTCCATCTGTAATAAATTCCTGGTACCTTTTCTATATTCAAAGGCTACAATAATTTTCTACTTTCTTCTCTGGAATATTTTCCCCTAACTACAGTTACCTGCAGTGTCATCACATGAATAAATAAAAGATAATTAGTTTTGACTCTACATCTTACTGCTTACCCAGCAGCAGCTGAAAGGTTTTTACAGGGATTTCCTTCCAGATTTAATCCCGACCCTGTAGCCCGGTGGTTTCCCTGCCACACATTCAACTGTTATCCTGTGTCTCCTGCCAACAATTCCATCTGTTTTCAGCTGCAGAGGAACTCCTTGAGGGTCCCCGTGGAGAGCAGAGGACAGAGAAGACAGCCTGGGCATGGGGTGTCAGGAGAACCTCGTGCCTTGTTTCTGTGCCAGGATGGATGAGCTCAAGGAGCAGCGTCAGGGAATTTCGGAGCTTCCATCCTGTTGGCACTGAACAATCCACAGTTTGACTCCTCTCTAAAGTGGAGCAGTGAGGCAACTGAACACCACGGGGAAGTGCTTTAACTCCTAGTGAGAGCAACCTGCAGCACTTTGCTCTTCTGACTCCCAGGCACGGTAACGAGGGGAGATCTGAGGTGCTGTGAAGCTGCTGCAGCGCTGCCATCCTTCATCCCCCTCACCTCCAGAGCTGTGTTCTGGGTGGCCTCTGGCTTCTTTGGTTGCCAGAGGTGCTTTTGCTTGCCTGTGTCACATTAAAGCCATGCAAATAGTTTCTATAGCAACAGGTGTCTTTGCTTAGCTCTGACGCAAAATCCTGAAAGGTCTTTCTCATTCTGTCTTCATCCGATTCTGATTTTTTTTTCCTTTTATCAACTCTTTCCTGTGAAGATAAAGGGCAAAAAAATTAATTCTGCTCTGTTTCAGGAGTTAACTTGCAGCACAGGTGACTGTTCAGTTTGAACAACCCACTGAAGTTTCTATACCAGGAAATGAACTTTGGAGATGAAGGCAAAATCAGCTGGAATAATCTAGGGAGCATCCTGGCTGCCCAAAACGTGAAATCAAGCTGGTGAAGCAGGGTGGGATGAAAGAATGGAGAAAGGGGCATGAGTTTGTCACCAGCTTTGCTTCTGGCTTGCTTAATCTGAGGCTGTTTCCCCTTGTGCCCTCTCAGCTCTGTTAAACTTCCCAGAACATGGGCTGCAACATTAAAGGCTGAGCTTGCCAGGGGCCTGTTTGATGATGTTTGATGCAAAAGGAACGACTTAAAAAAAAAAATAATAAAAGGCAGACAAAGTTACCTAAAATGGTATTGTCTCCCTGCACGAGGTGTTTGAGTCTCTGCCAGAGAAGTCTCTCCTGTGTAATGACTGCAAACAACTGCTGCAGCGGCACACAGGTAGAAACAACTGTGACAAGATGATGTGTTCAACTCCTCTTTTGTCAACACAGGGCTTGGATTCCGAAGGGAGAGGGATGGGGATAGGAAGGCTTCAAGCTCTGCCTATTTTCAGGAGAGGCCTGTGAAGTTTGAGCAGGAGAGGCTGGAGCAGGATGGGGTGAGTGAGGCTCTTGACCCTGTGGCCCTTTGCTCGGGTGGCGGCCTCCAGCCTCACGTTTTGTGTTAGCTTTGTCTCCCTGATCAGCTGGCAGCTGTGGAGGGGTTACTGGAGGGGCTAACACCGAGCTGTGCTCTTCCTTGCTGGGCCCTGGAGCAACCAGGAGGAACTGGTTGCTGACGAAATCGGCACAACTCGCTGCGGGCACAGCTGCAGCCGGGCAGGGATCCTGTGTGACCTGGCTGCTGACATCACGTAAATCTGAGGTGCAAAAATGGCAAGAGCGCTCTAAACAAGAAGCAAGGAACGTCTCACAGCTCTGTGGTTACGTTCTTGACGCACTGATCGGTTTTCTTAGACACCCCTAAAACTCCCTTGGCTGTGAGGGGGGCACTGCCCTCGCTGCTGTGACGCTGGGCTGTAGTTTCAGAGGGGATGTGCAAGAAGGCTGGATGGCCTTTGTGCTCCTGCTCGTTTGTTTTAGCTGTTGGAAGGATGCATTTTATTCCCAAGGTTGCCCATGTGGTACTTCTCGGGTCTCCTAAACTTCACTTTGGCTGAGCTGTAGAGCAGGACTAGGAGGTGTCTCCATTAAACACCACAGCTCTGCAGCTTTCCAGGACCAGAGTCAGGCTCTTTGGGGAAAGTTTGTAAGGATCTATTAATATGTATTTTATACATTAATAAACGTGTATGTGCATATACGTGAGACTTCATGGCTGAAGTGCCTTCTGCTGCAGGTTGGGCCTGGTGCTGTGCCACTCATTACCACAACTCTTTGATGAGAATTTGGCCGTTTCTGGTTGTTCTGAACAATCCGCTTTGCGAGCGTGCTGACGTAAATCCATATCTGGCATCAGGCTCTGATATGCTCCTGGCCAGGCCGGTGTGAGCCGAGCTGGTGGTCTAATAACAGCAGCAGTCACTCTGGAGATGCTCCGTGGATCTGTTTGGATTTTGTTTTAATAACGCTGGAGGAGCAGCTTTTGTGAAACCACTGTTTGCCTTCCTGCTGCAGAAATGGCACATCTGCAGAGTGCTGCAGGAGGGAGCAAAGAACCCAGATGCTGCTCTGTCTTCCCCTCTGCTCTGAGCCTGCTCTGTTTTGTATTCTCACTATTCCTGTCTGAATACACACACAACTGCTCCCCATGTAACCAAAATCATCACCGGTGGTGTTTGGTGTAAACTAGACTCTGAAACTGGAGGAACAAAACCATGTGCCTTTGCAGAGCTGCTTCCTGGCCTCTTCCATGCCCTCTACCCCTGCTCCCTGACCGGATCCAAAGCCTTCTGGGGGCTCAGCCTTGCGGGTTGCCAGCCCTTCCCAGGAAAAGAGCGCGCGTCGCAGGCGGCAGGTCCCGCACGCCGTTTCCAGGGTTACCTGTTTGGTGCTGATAGCGAGGCAGGAAATTAAAATGCTCCGCGATGATGATGCCTTATCGACGGCAGATGGTGGCCATTAGGTGTACGTGCGTGTCGGGGGGAGGCATCGAGGCGAGCGGAGCAGACACAGCCATTAGATTCGTGTAGTCGCTGCTGCGGGTGTTCAGCTCCGCTGCCCATGATGTAGGGCAGTCCCTGTGAGCGCCCTGCTTCCCCTTCTGGCCGTGGCTTCCTGGAGGTAACTCCAAGGAGTCAGTGTGGCTTCAGGCTCACTGGTTTGCAGAGTCCTTATCAGCCCATCTGTGCAGCTCGTTTTCTTCGTGCAGTTTTCTCCCTCCTCTCCCTCTCTCGTGCAGCTTTTCCCTCTTGTGCTTCGAAAGACTTGGTCTCTTAACTTGACACCCTTCTGCTTTTAACCTCTCTGAGCACGGTCGAGGTACCTGCAGGCTTTTTGGAGACTATGGTGACGGGCTGTAACCTCTGTCAGGGTTGCTTGGGGACTGCTAAATGTGGAAAATCAACTGAGGGTCTGTTCCGCTGAGCTCCGAGACTATCAAAGTGTCACATTATATGTTCCTTTTCTTGCTGAGATGTCTCTTCTTACTTCTGTATTTTTGGGTTTCTCCACCTCAGTTTTCTGTTCGCTCTGAGGTGCAGAATTGGGCTGGATTGTGCGTGTGCCTGCCTGCTTTGAGCTCAGGACAGCAAATGCCTCCCCAGCTTGTGGGTGCAGATCTGTGTCTGACCTGTGTGTGCCCAAACAGCTGCTGCCTGGTGTGCTTCAGGATGAAATAAGAGTGTTTTATTTGCATGCAAAGCCTCCTTGAAGACAGTGACGCTGAGGTTGAAGTGTTTGAAGCAACCACAGTGATGGCTCAGCTTTTCTCCCACCTCAGGCTCAGCTTTGCTGGCTGGCACACAACTGGAACCCCACTTTGGGATGTGCTCTCGTCCTCAGCACCGGCTTCATCAGCTCTGGTCTTAATTGTTCTTAAACTGTCAGTAATTCTGCAAAGACCAGACTTGTTTTAGCCTGAGCTCAAGTTATTATTTAAATGAAACCCACCGTGTTGACTTGTGGTGCAGCGTGCAGGGAGTCTGATGTGTGTGATCATGTGCAAACCAGCGCGTGCTTGTGACGTGACTCCTTATTTGCCTCCCATATCTGAGCCCTAAAAATCTGTAGCCCTGAGAGAGAGAGAGCCCTCCCTTGCCACAAGCTTTCTCAGGAACCCACCTTGCTTGTACACCTATTTTTTAATTTTTTTTTTTTTTAAAACGCCAATGTTTGATTTCAGATGTCCTGAATGACGCCATCTTTGACGAAGACCACGACGAGATGGTCATTGTGAAGGACATAGACATGTTCTCCTTGTGTGAGCATCACCTCGTTCCATTTGTTGGAAAGGTAAACTCTTCCTCACAAAACAAACGTGGCAATGCACAGCAAAAGACCTAAAGTGCACATGAAAGACTTGGTAGGTGTAACTACAAAGCTTTTAAGGCCCTAAGTCTTTACTGCTTAAGGCCACGGTTCTGGAAGTTAATCTTCAGAATACAAATAAGGAAGACCCTCCCCCTCCCCTTAACGTGAGTTTTTATTTGAATTTAAGCTCCTGAAATGTAACTCTCCAACCTTTCCTGCTCTAAGTAATCTAATGGTTTCTGACATTTCATATCAAAGCTCTTCTCCGTGAAGCAGCAGCGAGCCTTGGGGGCAGACATCTTGATATTAAAGCAGCTCCCCCTGCACACTGGCTCTGCCACGGATTTAGCTCCTGGCTCAGAGCTATCTCAGTGCACACTCATCCCTGAAACCCTCTGTGAGTGGAACAAACTCATTGGCAGCCCTGTCTTAATTACATGAGCCGAGCTGGGGGGAGAGGGCGGCCAAAGCTGACTGGCAGGAGGCCGCTTAATTTGGGACTCCCGTGGAAGGGGTTGGTGTTCCAGAGGGTGTCGGAATTGGGGTGCTGGCAACTTTGGAAGAGGAAAATGAAGGGGGTCTCCAGTTTAACCTCTGTAAATGTGAGGAAGAGTTCTGGGTGGGCAGTCCCTGCTGCACATCTGAGCCTCTTCATCCCTTGTCGTCATGGGAGGGTTGAGCTGGGTCTGATCCCTCTGTTGCCATTGAGTTCTCACAGGCCCAGGAACACCAAGCGCTTGTGTTGTCTATAAAACTCAGAAGTTCCAAGCAAACTGTCTTCCAAAAATTGGATACCCAAACAGAAACCAGCCATTTTAGTGGAGTTAGCTCAGTTTAATGTGCTTTCTCTTGTTAATGTCAGTATTTTACAATGGAAAACGAGGTAACTTCTTTTTCAGTGCAAGCTTTCTGTTGTGCCTGTTCATTCTTGGTTGCACCTACTGTGTATATTCTCTGTTACTCCCGTGGCAATGTGTGCATTTTTTTTTTACACCCAGCTGTTTAGCCTGTGAGGTTTGCAGAAATCTCCTCCCAGACACCAAGGGAAATTAAGAAATTTGGGGGGGGGGGGGGGGAAAGAAAAAAAAAAAAAAAGAGGGGAACAGAGTCCAATGCTTACTTCTAAGTCATGTCTCTAGCTTTATCTGAAATGTTTCATGTCTTTTCAGGTGTCAGTGGGTTGATTTACCCCGACAGAAGTGATAGGAATGAGCAAGTTAGCCAGGTAATCAGGTGCAGTGTGGTACAGGTACAGGGTTCTGAGGTGCAGCCTCCAGGCACAGTGCTAGGACAGGACCCCTCGCTGACACTCCCCTGCTGTATCTTGGCTGAGCTGTCAAGTCTCTGGTGCAGTGGCACAAATGCTGGTTGATAACCTAACTGCACACCCCCTGGAGTTCAGTAGCCTGTGTGGCTTCCCAAAAACAAGGAGCTTAATCCTTTCCCCCACCCTCATATCTGAGCATTTTTCTGCTGAACTTATTCCGACGTAGTGCAACTATCTGTTGCAGTAGGAATGTCCAGCCAATCCATATTTGAGCAGGATGGAAGCTGAGTTAATCACCAGTGATCTGTGGTATTGCTAAAACAGAAAAAAAAAAAAAAAAGAACCAGTAAGTGCAGCCTGACTTTGGTGGCAAAATACACCTTACCAGCAGAACTCTCACTGGAAGTAAAGCACAGCCCCTCTCCCTTCCTCTCCCTGAATCCATTTTGGGTCTTGAAAGAAAAGCATGTTGGTTTTGGATGGATGGTGCTGTGCTGAGCAATAGGTTGCCTTTTGCCCCCCCCCCAAAACGTAGCAGCGCTCTGTGGCATTCCTGAGACTTGGAACATGAGCCTTGACTCTTGAAGAGCTGTGATTTTTCTCCTCCCCCCCCCTCGGAAAACTCACCTGTTCTTCACCAGGACCTCACCAGGCATTCAGTCTCTGTTAACCCCACAGTTCTCCAGGCTTGCATGGTGGCACATTCCTCCCACATGCCCAAGACTCCTGGACTGCTCCAGGGGTAGTTCTGGGGCAGATGCACATCTCGTTGCCTGTGCATGAGTTTCATATCCTTTGGAGTTTGGTTTTGCTGCTGTTAATGGTTGTTCTCCTCTGTCCAGGTACACATTGGGTATCTCCCTAACAAACAAGTGCTTGGCCTCAGCAAACTTGCCAGGTAAGTGTTCCTGTAATGAAAGTGATGCTAATTTGTAAAAAGGATTCCAGGCTGTGCTAAGCATGCTAATCTCCTTAATCTGGTCTCCCCTGCAAAGCTCAGCCCACTCTTGTGTCCTGGATTTGGATTTAGACCAACCCTCAGCGTTGTTTTCTCGTGGAGAGGACAGACAAGTCCTGGAGCTGTGTGTTAGTTCACACCAGTGACTGTGCCAGGACAAAGCACTGGTGCCTGCAGGGAGCACCGAGGCAAAGGACAAGAGAATCTGGCCCTGTTCTAAGGCAGGCCACAAAAACCAAGGGAGGATCTCCAGCTATTTACTGCTTGTGTGAATATTGACAGATAAGAACGAAAATCCACAAGTTCCAAACTGCAAATGAACACACTTCATGGACATAAAGCAAATCTAAAGCTCTCATCTCTTAGCTGACCCTCTGGATAAATTTGGCATTTCTTTCTTTCACTCCAGACCTGCTGAGCGCAGTGGGGTGGATTTTTATAGATAAGGCTGAGCCTAAGAAACAAAACAACTCTGATACACTTGAGAAATCCATTTGTTATGTAAAATAGCTTTTTTTTTTTTTTTTTCTCCTCAGCAGTGCCCTTGGATTAGTTGTTGCACTGAATCTTGTTATAAAGTGGCACCTTTTTCTAGTTCTGAAGAGAAGAGGACGGTGGATCCCTCCAATAAGCAGATTATTGGGGACCAGAGTGGAAGGGTCTCTGGGGAAACAAGTCTAAAAACTTGGCTGTAGTTCAGAAAGACCACGTAGGTTTTGCTCATGCTTTCCCTGATAGGTCTGTTAATCCTGCTGTAGCTCCAACAACACTAATGAGAATTAGCCCTGTAAATCTGCGCTGCCCGCTGGGTTCTCTTAGCGGGTAAGAAATGTGGAAGAAATGACAGTAAAATGCTCTGAGGTGAGCCAGCCCCGCTCTGTGCTCTGCTTGCACAGCAGTGAGTTGGGTTTGGGAGTGGAAGGGCCCTTGGAGGTCACAGCTTCGCCCTCATGACCTCACATTGCAGGGAGGCATCTTCGTATCTTGGGCAACGCTTTTATAGGAGTGGACTTCGACTGAAAGGCTGAAATAGGTTGTCCAACATGTCCATCTTTTTTGTTCTGTGGCTGTACAGAACTGCTGGAGCTGTGGGCTGAGGCTCTGAGCTGTCAGCACTGCAGCTGGTGGGCAGAAAGTTTTGCCTTCTGTAGCCCCTCTCCCTTGGGGATGTGTCTGCCTGGCGGTTCGTCGCTGGTGTCGTGTGTGTTGGCAGCACCTTCAAGTGGTGCAGGGTGAGGTGGTTGTGGTTTTTTTTGGTTTTTTTTTTTTTTTGAGTTGGATTGCTCTAGGAATCATCCTTCCTGAAGGAGACTGTCCTTAGCACGTGGTTTCATTTCTGCAGGGCTGGAACGCAGGATTAAGGATCGCATTCCAAACGTGCATCTGTTGGTTTGGGCTTGCTCTGGTCTCCACTTACCCCTCGACTGCAGATGCAAAAAGGAGCCCAAAACAGCTTCTAGTGATCATTTTCTTTTCCAATTCAAGTGGCAACATGGTGCTAGAAGTGTGCAATTTTGCTGCTATTTGTTCTCCGTGTCGAAACCTGCATTAATACGTGCAAACCTGCATTAATGTGTGCAAACCTGCATAAATATGTTCAAACCTGCATTAATGTGTGCAAACCTGCATTTCTGCTTAAAAAGGTCAAATCCTGCCTCGTTTTCAAGGTGGGGTAGAACTCTCAAATGCTGCAGGAATGAAAAGATCAGTTTCTCGTGTAACAAAAGTGTTCTCAGTCCTTGCTCTCCAGAGCTTACCACAAAGAGGTTGGTGGGCCAAATCATGCCTCCCTTTCGTGCCCTAAATAATGCAACCAGTATTTAAGCAAAGATTTGTGAGGCTGTTGGTGCTCTAGGCCTAATCTTTCCTAATAGGATTAGTCTAATGTGGTGAGTTTCTCGAGTTGTGGATGACCTGCATTCAGTAAACAAACATCTTTCTCTGGATTTTGGGCTCAGGCTTGAAAATGCTCTTGCAAACGCCTGTTTTTACAAAAACATGCTGTTAGGACTTCTGTGCAACAACACCAGTGTAAGAATATCTGACCATCAGCAATATATATCCATATATTTCATCTAAATATCTTGCTGCTTTGTTTAGAATTGCTATAACACAACCACTTCATTGCTGGAGGGGAGTTTCTGCATTTAATTCTCTCTCCAGAGCAGCAGGAGAGTCTCATTGTCAGAGCTGTTTCTTGTAAGCAGTGCCTCGGGCTGGCAGCCAGTGTCTGGTTTGTGTCTGCTCTGACCAGACAGGGTGTCAAAGCTTGCTATAGCAACTCCTTTGGGTGGCCACTCCACGTGTAATTAAGCATTTGAGGTTGGCATGAACAACCCACGGAGTTACAAGAGCGGTTACCTGAATTTTCTTCACCGTTGTGGGTTCCAGTGGAACATCAGGAAGCGATGGTGGCGTCCCTTGCGTTGCCCACCAAATGGCTCAATCTGAAGTCGTGTTGGAGGGGAGCATCAAGGTGATCCCAGCACTGAAATGTGAAGGATGGGGTGAAATATGGGTGGAGAGCGTCTGTTTTGAATGAAACCGATCCTGCCTCATTGTTCTTAGTTATACTTGTGGTTGGGTGCAAGAATCCAAACCGTTTCTTGCCTAATTTCAGCAGCCTCCTGGGAATCCCAATATCTGAGCTGTGCTTCAGGCAGCATTTGGTTTAGACTGAAGCACAAGGAGGTGTTCTGACCCCAGTTTGA
The DNA here is from genome assembly GCF_003031625.1 of Empidonax traillii. Lineage (NCBI taxonomy): Eukaryota > Metazoa > Chordata > Aves > Passeriformes > Tyrannidae > Empidonax > Empidonax traillii. Next base: position 198,598 of record NW_020956582.1, read on the forward strand.
GCAGGGAGTCTTTGGGCATGGATTTCCTTGTGACTCTGCAAGGCAGGGGGGTGGTGGTACAAGGAATTCCAAAGCATCAGCCAGCACACGGAGCTCAAAGGAGAAGCAGCAAGTTTGCCCCCAAAATATAGTCCCTGGGGCTGCAGGTTGAGGGGAACCTGTCTCTAAACACAGGGATGTGCCAAGGGAAGTCCTTGAGGAATGGATTTCCAGGAAGGACACGGAGCAGTGCGCTGACAGCGTCAATTGTGGGGATAACTGTAACATTGTGCTTTCCCTTTCTCCTGCAGGATCGTGGAAATATACAGTAGAAGATTACAAGGTAAATGTGAAATTTTGGGTCTGTGGTGTGCACTCCTCTCCCAGCCAGTGCAGGGGACAGGGAACTGTAGGTGGGCTGCGTGGAGTCCAATTATCTCTGTGGAGAACAATACAAATTTCTCACTTGTCATCATATTTACCCCCTGCATTTGTAGTGAGGGGTAACATCTGCGGCAGTAGATGGAGGCAGCAACTGATTCCAAGGAAATTCCAAGGTAGAGCTGCCAGGAATAACTAAACCAGTTGGATGCTGCTGGGGATGAATTCTCCTACCGAGATTTGGAGAGATTCCTTGGAGAATTCTTGTCCAGGGCAAGGAAGCAAGAGCTTCCATGCTCCTGCTTGCTGCTCTGGAGACGGGGAGGAAGCTGCAGGATCCAAAGCCTTGGGTTGGGCTCAGCCTGCTCCCATTGTCCTGAGGTTAAATTTGGCCTGTTCTTGGCTATAGAAGACTTAGTGGCCATCAGGCTGGTGAATAGACGGTTCTAGAGCTTCAGGAAGTACAGGTTTGCAGGACAAAAGACTCTTGGCTCGCTCTTTTTTTTTTTTTTTTTTTTTTATCTCCATTTCCTTTCCTTAAAAAGAAGAATTGTGTGCATGGAACAAATCGTGTAGCAGTGAAGCTGGGAACCAAACACGTGAAAACTGAGAGAAAACAGAGAGCCAAGAAAATCTAAGTGCATAGTAGGAAATGGGAGGGCTGCTATGACAAGTCGTGGTTGTGGAATGCAAAGTGACCTCCCCAATATAAACAAGCAAATAGAAGGATCTGTTTCAGGATGCAAAACATAAAATAGGACGGACGGGGCTTGGAGCAGCCTGGCCTGGTGGGAGGTGTCCCTGCCCCTGGCGTGGGGGGGTTGGAACGAGATGGACTTTGAGGTCCCTTCCAACCCAAATTATTCTGGGATTTTTATGATTCTGAGCTCCCTGTTGTGTTTTTGGTTTTGTTTTTCAGTCCAGGAACGCCTTACCAAGCAAATTGCAATCGCCATCACAGAAGCCTTACAGCCCGCGGGGGTCGGCGTGGTCGTGGAAGCCACGTGAGTGACTCCGAGCTGCTCCGTGGTTTGTGTGTGGGCTGTGTGTGATCCCAGCTGGGTGGGATCCCTGGTTTGGGAGCCATCTGAGGTGGGATCCTGTGCAGGGATGTGGCAGCTGGCAGTGTGGAGCTGTGGTGGTTGCACTGGGTCTGTGCTCTGCCTCGGTGCGCCTTCTACGCCCTCAAGCAAGGCAGAGTTTGGGACTGGAAGCAGCAGGAGTGTCCCTGTGATCAGAATGTACCTCGGGAATGTGGGATTTTCCTGGGATCAGAGGCTGGGAATGGCTCTTTTCCATAGCTGAGGTCCTACAGGCAGATGTCCATTCTGGATGTGGAGGTTTTGTTACCTCCCCGGGGCTGAGCGTGACCGCGTAAGAAAACATCTCCCTCCGTGGGATTACTCCTTTCCCGTGAGCATTCCTGATGTCCTGACTGCCCTCTCGTTTCTCCTAGGCACATGTGCATGGTAATGCGTGGGGTGCAGAAAATGAACAGTAAAACAGTAACCAGCACAATGCTGGGGGTATTCCGGGAAGATCCAAAGACCCGCGAAGAATTCTTGACGCTCATCAGGAGCTGAAACTGTGCCACTCTCTGAACGCACCCTGGATTGCTCTGTCCCGTGTCACTGTCTGTTCTTGTTCCCACGTCCCGACCTCCCAAACTAAACCGTTGTGAATTGTTGTCATAGTCTTTGTGCGGTGAAAGACTCCCCGGTGGCAAACGGGAAAGGTGGCGAGGAAGGGCAATCCTCCTGGATTTCCAGTGGTGCCACGGAATTACGAGCCACAAACAAGGGGTTTGGAAACGCATTTCCATCCGTAGTGCAGAATGTCCCACTGCCAGGAGAGAGGTGGGGCTTGGTGGTGAAATGGATATTTATGAAATAGTTGTGTTTGTTGGAATAAATGTGGAGCAGCACGGGAAACAGCTGGAAGGCTCTGGATCCTTGTGGGATCAGGATTGTCCTGAATTATCTCTGAGTATGTTTTATTGCAAGCCCTGCAGGGGCTGTTTCAGTACCTGGGTATGTGTGTTATACCTCTGAGATGTTACCTCTGGTGTGTTTTATATTCTTGATAGTATTAACCTTCCTTTTTTTGTGTGTATTTTTTTTTGTCTGTTTGTTTGAGAAATTTAAACCCCATTTTTCCTGTCCTCTGAACACGCAGGGAATTAACTTCTGAATTATTTGGGGCACAGTCTTGTATCAGTACAAGGGGGTTCATGCACCTTTTCCTCTGTGCCTCACAACGTCTGACCACTTAAACTGTCAGCTTCCTACTGTTTTTAAGGAAACTTAAACAGAGGAGAGGAAAAAAAAAAAAACAAACAAACCCTACAGAGTCTGTTTGCAAAGTGCTAAGGTATCCAAAGAGGTTTTTAATGATACTCTTATCTTGAGCTTTCCTTCTTGGATTTCTGTGGGTTAGGTGAGAAGCCAAAACTGATCTAGTTAACCTGAAAAGGAAGATTTTGAGCATTTCAAGACTTGCATCTCATAAATATGGGACCAAAAGGTGAGCACAAAATCCCGTGCACAGCAGCCGCTACCTCCCCTGCCTGCTGCCAGGTCGGGTCATCCCAGGGCAGAGGAACCTGGAATAACTCATTTCGTAAGAGCAGCTGAGAGAGAAGCATTCCCAGGGCCATCAGAATCCACCAAACCGCGTTTTCTCCGCGGATGGGGCAACCTCTGTGATGTGGTCCAAGAAAAAAGAAAAAAAAAAAGTTTTCAGTCAGCTGGACTGGGCTGAACTTCTGCTTTGTCGCCGCTTTAATGGGCGTTTTGTGACTCTTTAAATTGGGAAAAGATGAGCAGCAAATGAGAACCACCCTTCTCACCCCGAGCAAAGGGAGGCAAAGCTTGCAAAACAAATGCCCACAGGTTCCCAGAACTCTGCTTGGCTGAATATTGATCCAAGATGTCCTGTACCCAAACCCAAAAAAGGCGGTCCCCCGCTCTGGCAAACTCCCATCTTACCAACATTCCTCCTCTCCCTTGCTCCAACCCCAAATGTTGGAAACAAAATGAAAATCATGCCTGGTCAGCTGGGCCCTAAAGAACTTTTTCGAGGAGAACAAGTTCAAGTGTTTAATTACAGTAATTTTTTACCTTGACGACCTTCACTGGTCACGTGGAGGAAAAAATCTTTTGTAACATCCTCTGTCCTGGATTCTGGAGGATTAGGTGCTGTAACAGTGTTTGTCTGCTGGTATAAACAAGCTCTGCTGCACTTTGACAGAACACACCCACTCTGTGGCATTTGTTTTCCCGAAATTGCCACTTTTCGGTTCACTATTGTTCCAACTATCCAGCTGAAAAGCCTTAAATCCTTCTTGCCTGAGGTTCAGAGTAAAACTCTCTTTTTAGCTCAACTGGAAAGAGACTTCGAGGACCAAAGGGGCACACACCAGTACATTTGTTTCTCTTTCCCTGCCTTGGTTTGGAAACTAAGTCTCTGTAAAACCCTCTTGCTCCTGAGGTACCGAAAAAGTTGCGTTTTAACCACTTATCTCCATTCGGGATAAAGTTCACGTTGCACCACTGCTGTTTTTTGTTTCCATGTGACCCCATAGCCCTTAAAAACTTTACCTCTCTCTGCTCGTGGCCTTGGATTTTGTTCCCATTTTTGCTGTTGTAAGACTGGGTATTTTTGGGGACGTTGGTGCCGTTCAAATACAGGAGCTTTAACCACCCCCCCCCCCCGGTGTGTAAATATGTATAGGACACACAGACCAGTTGTCCTGCACCCCAGTCCATTGTCTCTGAACCATTAAAGCACAGTGTTTATCCTTTGGAGTGGGAGCATCCTTGGGGACTTGGAGGTGTGGGGGCATCGTGCCAGGAGAGAGGCACAAGCTCCCCCTGCTCAGGTGGAGATTGTTCCTCCAGTTGCTTTGGGACAGGTGATTTGTCCTACCCAGAGGAAAAACTACAAAATTTGTTGTCACCTTCTTACTGTTCCCTGGAGCCACAGGAATCAACAGCAAATACAGGGGGATGGGGGAGGTGGGTGGCAGTTTTGTTTTGGGCTCCTGTGGGTGTTTAGTGGGTTTCTTGAGCCATCCTGGGTGCCTCACCACCCTGGCCTGAGGAAACACCCTCTTCCTGGCCACACATCCCAATTACCTGAACAAATAAATCCTCTCAGCAGGTGTGACAGGAGATCTCAAAGGTGAAGTCACGGTTGGGCCACCCCACGGTGCACCTTGCACAGCTTGGCCTGTGCTAGCAGGGGCTCAACAGCTCCTCCAGTGTGGGCAGGCTGTCCTAAAGACATTCCTGCTGTCCTCCAGCCTCCCAGGATGCAGATATTGCTGAGATTAAGGGGAAAAAAAACTTCTAAAATGTATGGATCCCAGACTCCTGAGGAGCACTGTGGATGTGCTCACTGTGGCAGTCAGGAATGGAGAAGGGATAATTCATTAGAGCCCCTCCAGCCCTTCATGTTGTCTTTTTATTTATTTATTTTTTTATTTTTTTTCCCCCTAAGTGGCCTGTCCTATTTGGAAATAATCCTCCTGGGAAGCCCCAGGAGCACTGGCAGGAATTGTCTTTGTTGTGAAGCTGAGTTACTTCTGCCTTTCTCACGGTTGTGTGTTAAAGCTGGTGCTTGTGGGGGGAAACTGCCTGTTTGTGAAAACAGGCACTTCTGCAAGAAATTATCCCCTGCCTCCTTTTTTTTTAAATTTTTTTTTAAATTTTTTTTTTAGGTGTGGGATTGGGAAGGAGCCTCCCTGGTTTTGTGATCATGGGAAAAAATCTGTTCTCATTGGCGTGAAAAAAAATACTCAGCTTGAAAATGTTTACAGCTGAAAAAAAACCCAAACCAAACCAAAACCAAAATGAAACAGAAGAACCAAATCTGTCAAAGAGCCTGTTAATAAGGTGGCATCTTCCCACCCCTGACCTATCACATCTCCCAGGATTCCACCTGCTCTATCAGTTGCTCCCTTCCTGTGGTACATGTTGCTTATCTACATATTTTCCTCCAGAATCCCCCACGTGAGCAGCTTCTTTGTGCTTTTTAATTATTTTTTTCTTATCACTGTGGTTGCTTTTGGGTGTCTCCCATCCTCTCTTGCCCACGGGCTGTGGAGTTGACTGGTCCATAAGGCTGGAAAAGCCCTCTAGGATCATGAAGTTAAATTGTTATCCCAGCACTGCCAAGCCCATCGTGATGGTTTTGGTTCAGGCAGCTTTTCCACGGCTGTGGACCCTCAAAACTGGCTCTTTCCAGGCAAAAATCTGCCTCTCCAGGGACTGAGAGGCTGCAGACAAGGGCTTGGATCATCCTGGAGGCTTCGTGCATCCCTCACAACCTTCCAGCATCTCCGAGTTGCTTAATGAGCTCAAGTACTCGTCACCTGCCTCCTGGTTCCTGCCCCCCTGTCCAGAGCACAATCAGCTCTGCCCTTTGAGCCTTGGCTCAGCCCCTCCTGCCCAGCTCCTGGAAACAACTTCTAGGAAAAGCTTTGCCTTCCAGTTGTTTTTAAAGTTCCACTCGTGATTTAGTAGTTGAGTTTTTTTTTTTTTTTAAAAAAATTAAAGCTCTTTTTAATAAGTCTTGGCCTGGGGGAGGGACAGAAAATAAACCATGGTTTTCAAAGAAATTTTGCTGAAATACCCAGGGAATACAACCATGAGAAATTTATGTGTGTTTTTTAAATGGTGTTTGGGCTCTGCAGGGGGCATTTTTGGCAGGGTGGGCCATACCACGTTACCTCTGTTTGCTCCTCACTGAGATTGCGACAGGAAAGCAAAGGTTAAAAAAAGCCCACCCTAAGATGAACTGCCCGGGCCTGAAGATGATTTAAAAAGTGCCAGGGCAAACCACAGGGGTGCTGCTTTGGCCTGGGATGTGCGAATGCCACCAAGGGAGCAATTCCTGGGTGGGTGCCCCACCGTCCAAACCCCCACGTGTGAGCTGGGAATGCTGAACCAGGGGCTGTGGGTGCTCCAGAATCTTCTCCACGGGGAGACCAACTGGGAAGGAAATGGGTGTTGGTGCTGGAGGAGAGAAAGAGGAGGATGGGAAAGGGTTTTGTAGGGAAGCAGCAGTGGGAGGAGGGTGGGATGGCTGGCAGGGAGTTTGCAGAGGCTCTGGCTCCGGGGGGTGATGCCCGGGGTCAGGGATGTGGAGAGGGGCTGGTCCGGCCTCGGCAGCGCCTGCCCGGGGACACACAGTCTGTGGCTCCCTCTGCTGAGCCTGGCCCCGACAGCGGAGGAACAGGAGTTTTCCTGGGGCTGGAAAAGCTTTCTAGGGAGGCTCAGGGGTCACCTGATGCCAGACCAGTGGTGTGGGAGTGGGAGAGGGGCACTCAGCCCCTCCCCTGCACCCACCAGTGCTGCCTCTCCACAGGGATGGGGTTGGAGCTGGTTTGTCCAAAAGCAGGGGCTACCTGCCCAGATGGATTTTTTTATTATTATTATTATTATTATTACTTAAAATTGGCCAAAAATCTATTTTCTATAGAAAAGTGGGAGTTCTGGCTGAGCTGTGGAACGTCTCCTCTCACCGGGCTTGGTCAGTAGGGTGTTTTCTTGGAGAAAAGAGGGAAAATCATAGAAACACAGAATGGTTCTGGTTGGAAGGGACCTTAAAGATCACCTGATTCCAACCCCTGCCATGGGGAGTTCACTATCCCAGGTTGCTCCAAGCCTTGTCCAGACTGGCCTTGGACACTTCCAGGGATGGGGCAGCCACAGCTTCTCTGTGCCAGGGCCTCCCCACCCTCACAGGGTTCTTCCCAACATCCGATCTAAATCTTTCCTCTTTTAGTTTAAAACCATTCCCCCTGCTGCCATTCGCAGATTCCAAATTAAAAGCAGCTCCCTGGAACTCCAAGGAGCAGCAATTTGTATTTCCTGGGGGCGGATCTGACACGGATCACCGGCTGGGGTGGGAGGGGGGATCAGCCCACCGGGATCATCCAGCCTCTCCCGCGCAGCCGCGGCCAACAGACGTGGGGAATTAATTATTAATTATTAAAGCCCTCTCTCTGTCTTGATTAAAAACTTTCCTGCAGTGGGAAATCCCTGCCTGCTGCCACTCAAAGGTTGTTCCCTGGGATATTCCCCTCGCTGTTAAACAGGAGACCTCTGTACCCACCCCAGGAGCCAGGGGTCAGGGCCAAGGGAACAGGAGCATCCCTTTGGAGGGCACACCTGGTTGGCTGCAGGACTGGAGTTGCTTCTCCATCACCCCTTGGAACAGGTAGACACGGAAAAAAGATCTTGTTAACAAGACAGTCTGGGGTTTTCCAGCTGCTGCTGGGATCACCACAGCCCAGCAGCTGCTGAAGCAACAGCGGGCACCAGCTCTGGCTTCGCTCCCAGTGGGGCAGGAAAAGGGGAGCCCATCCACCCCCCACCCCGGGCTGGAAGGGGCTCAGGTGGGGTGTAAATCTGGGTGCACCGGTTGGGAAAGCCTTTAGGATCTGGAATGGATTCATCCAACAGCTCCTGACAGCACAGAAATGATTATTTTTTTTTTCTTGATTTTTTGTATTTTAAGCCTCTTTCCAGCTCACCCGCTGGTGGCACCCACAGGCTCTCCATAACCACACGGCTGCCATGGACTTCCCTTGGAGCCTTTTCAGCCTCTCCAGCTCCGGTTTTCCATCCCAGAGGTTTTTTTTGCCTTTTCCTTTCCCTTTTCCATCTCTATTACTGTAACAAATCCCCACTGTGAGACCCAGATGGCGGCACCCGGACCTGGAAAGGCCAACTGTTTCTGGAAGGAAATGGTGTTTCTCTGGGATTTGGGTAATGCTCGTCTAATGTGCCAGGAGGCCAATTCCTGGCAGGCACAGGGAGATGTTGCCGATGGGCTGTGGGTGTGGGTGCTCTCCTGGACAGGGAAATCCAGGTGGGACCAAACACTGAGAGGAATCTTTCCCTCCTGGGGTGGTCCTGCCCGGGGTGCTCGGGAGCCTCCTAAACAGAAGGTGCTTTAGGATATGGGTTTGAGTGCTTGGCCTCACCAACATTTGGGGATCTGCCCAGGAGGAGCAGTGGATGAAGCCTTCAAACAACCTGAGGAAGCCCCAGGTTTCCAAGCTCTGCTCCTTGTGGGGGAAATGAGCCCCCCTGGATGCCCGTGGAGGGCCAGTGAGCTGCGCCCAGGACACTCAGGAGGTCTCTGGAGACCCTCAAGGTTGTGGAGGGAAAGGGACACAAGGGCAGGAATGGCCAAGGTGATGACTCAGAGCTTGGACTGGCTGGGAAGAGCCTGCAGGGCTGGGCTTGGTCAGCCTGGAGAAGTGCAGGCTCAGTCTGAGAAAACACAGAAAAAGTAGGGGCAGAAGCCACAGTCCCGCCCTCAGCACCTCCCACGGCCGGGTGGCTGCTCCCGGTGTCCTTCCCAGCCCGCTCCAGCCCGGGACAGGCCTGAAACCTGCAGGTTTTAAACCCAGAATGAACCCACCCTCCGAATCCCAGCCCAGATGTCTCCACGCACACGCTGAGGCCGAGCCGGCTCCTCCCTGTGCCTCCTCAATCCCTGCCCCAATCCCTGCCAGTTTCTAAGGAAAACCCTGTTATCTCCCCATCTCCCGTGGGCATCCCGAAGGGACAGCGTGGGGAATGCCAGGGATTTATTTGGAAGCCCCGTTATATATGCAGACACTAAACCCCCCGTGGAACTGCTCGGCTCCTCCCTCTCACCCACGGGCTGAACGTGTCTTTAATCCCATTTTTTTTTTTTGGTTAAAAAGTCTGCCAAGGGGAGGATAAATAAGGAGGCGCCACACCCCAGTGTTACAAAACCTTGTATTAATCATCTCCCTTCACTTTCAATATACCGCGGGTATGAAAGATAGCCATGGTTCCGAGTTACATGGGGAGGAAATGAGTAATAAATACATCGGAGCAAGTGGAAATCACGAGGGCGTTTCACTGGGAACAACATTGGAAAACTGTACACTTGCAAAGACCGGCATATCTCCAAACATTAGTATTTCTTTATATCGGGAAGCTTTTACATGTAACAAACATGCTATTGCCATATATGACCCAAAAAAAAAAAAAAAAAAAAAAAAAAAGGGAAAAAAATATTAAAATTTTAAAAATAGGCATTGCTCGGCAACATTAACTAGGCAAAAATAGTTCTTTGTGCACTAACTTTGTACAGAAAAACCAGGACGAAAAGGCATGCATGGACAAGGAAAGGCTGCCCGGGAACGGCATGCAACAGAAGAGAGGTCAAAGCTCTTTAAAGTCAGCTTACAATAGGCATAAATACATCAGGGTTATATATATTAATAAGGGAGGAAGTATTCTGTTTAACATTATTAACATTCCTGGTTTTTTTTTTTTAACGTATTTTTCTTTTTTTTTTTTTCTTTTTTTTTTCTTCCTATTCCTCCCAGAGGAATACACATTCACCTTTTAAGTAAAGATAAAGGAATACAAAAAATAAAACTCACTTTGCAAACTCTGATGACTCGTATAAAATCAACTTTAGTGTTATCGTCGCTGTGTGCAAATTATAGACGTCTGCGGGACCCACTTTTCCATCAGGCACATTCCGAAAGCCAAAACCTGGGGCGCAGCCACGCCCCGACATGGAGAAAGGTGACACAAACAGAAATCGCTTCCCCGAAGTGCTGACCCCAACCCCAGCTCCGCGCGGGCGGGCGGCAATCACAGTTTTGGGTTTGTTTTCCTTGCTGGATGCTGGCCGGGCTTGACCTCCCCCCCCCCCCCCTTCCCCAACTCCTCCTCTCCAAGAGGTTTTTTTAATGAGCTGAGCGAGCGCAGGTAAAAAAAAGCCCAGCTCCAGCCCAGCCGAGCTCGGGGCTTTGTCCCTGGGGAGGGGGGGACACACCTGGGGAGGGACAGGGGTTGTTTCCCCGCGGGAGCATCCGCCGGACCCAAGGCCACTTGGGTGCTGAGCTCCCCGCGCAGCCGGGGACGGCTCAGGGGAACAGCACCAGGAAAAAAAAAAGGTCCCCGGCGGCGCTGGGGGGGCCCGGGGCTGGCTCTGGGAGAGCAGCGGGATTGAGGGGAAGGGGGGGGACATTCCCGCCCCACGCCCAGGACCCCGCGGCGGCGACACCTCCGACATGGGATGGGGCAGTTGCAGCGGGGACAGCGGGGGAGGCGGGGGATACAAAAAAGAAAGGCACTGCCGCTTTATTACTGGATATTTGACTTCACAGCCTCACTCATGCAACTGTTGGGGTTCTTTTTTTTTTTTTTTTTTCTTAAAGTGTTTTTTTTTTTTTTTTTTTTTTTTTTTTTTTTTTTTTTTTTTTTTTTTTTTTTTTTTTTTTTTTTTTTTTTTTTTTTTTGCTTTTTTACTTTCTATAAATAATTTTTATTTCTTTTTCCCCTTAAGCTTCTCTCCCTGGAGCTCTGCCGCCCGCACTCAGCACGGGCAGCCAGAGCCAGGCAGCACTTCCCGAACGCAACTGAAGCCACTTCTTTTGTTGTTTTTACTCGAGAAACAAAACAAGGAACAGCAAACACAACTAAGTCGTTATTGACCTCTACACTGCCAATGGAAAATAAGCATTTTTTCTTTTTTTCTTTTTTTTTAAAACAACAAAAGGAAAAAAAAAACCAACAATTGAATTATTTGGTGGTTGTTAATAACAGACATTATCATGGTTCCCAGCCATAGCAAGTTAATATGTAATATATCCAAAATAATCTCTCTGAACAATCAGAAAACCTCCGTGCCCATAGTCAGCGAAGGAATAAATAGAATTTCAGCTCTGTAAATACACTGGAGCCTCCCTGAGGGAGGCTCCCGCTACGGCGGTTCCCTTCACACCTTGCAAGCTGGGGGGTGCTCGGGGGTGACCCAGGTCCCCAGCGCCGACCCCCCACTTCGCCTCCACCTCCTCACATCTCTTCCCAACCTCCCTGGCTTTCGGGTTTTCCCTTCTCCACCCTCCACATCACCCCCTCCCACCCCCCCTCAATCTCCTGCCCGCTGGGAAGCAGGACACCAAGGAACAGCAAACATAAAAACAACATTTGGCACTTGAGTTTGGTTTTTTGTTTTTTTTAAGGAAACAACTTAAAAACGCTGCATAGCATAAAAGGATTCACACATCTCCCAGCCCTGCCAAAGATCCAGCTCGCCCCCAGCCTGGCTCCCGCCGATCCCGGCACATGAACCTGCCCATCAGTGCCAATTTGGAATATTGCTGCCACCCATCACCTCTATTCATTAAAGAATTTTACCTTTATTATCATCCCATCAGGGGATGTGGAGCAGCATTAGGACAGGCGGGAGCAGCACTCCAGGCATGAGCAGCACCAGGCCAGGTTCACCTCTTTAACACCAAATTTAGCTCGTTATAAAAAGCAGCAGCAGGTGAGGAGCAGCCCAGCCACTGCCATCCCCATCTCCTGCCTGGCACGTGGTTAATGACAAGAAAATGCGGCCGTGAAGCTGCATTTTGGTGCCCTTTGGTGCTTGAGTTTTATCTGGGCGGCTCCTTCATCCCTTGTTGGCCGCCCCAAGGCTGGAAAAGCCCGTCAAGGATGGATTTTAGCAGGCTAGGCCAGATGTGTGAAGCCAGGATGCAGCAGCTTCCTGGTACCTGCACAGGCAAGGCAAGACACACAGAAACTCTTCCAGTGTCCCCCAACTTCACTGACATCCCCTGGGACCCTCTGCTGGACAAGATGCCCCCACTCCATCCCGCATCCCGATCCACGCCGGGACACAGGGATGGGCACCTGCCGACCCTCCGCTGCCCTGAGCACAACGCTGCCTCCAAACTGTGGGTCTCCTGGCTAAACTGAAAGGAAAATTCTGGGGTTATTTTGCTATTTCTCTTCAAATCTGGGCTCGCTGGGCCAGCCTGTGAACACAGCGGGACTCCAGATGTGGGACCGCCAGCCCTGGGGCAAATCCTCCCCAAAAGGGCTTTTGGGTCACACACGCCCCCATGTGATGCTCTGCACTCCTTGGTGTCCTCATCCAGGCAGGAACAGGGTTTGCCCACGGTGCTCCCTCCGCTGTCAGCACTCACGTCCCTTCCCCCCCACCCCGACCTCCCCGTGCTGCTCCGTCATCGCCGCTGAGCTTCCGCCACCTCTCCCCCCTCCACCCCGCCCCCAGCATGGATGTAATAAATGACAACACAAATTCCAAGTCTAATGATATGTTCACAAGGACAATCTACACATTCACAAAATTAAAACAGGAGAGAGAGAGAGAGGGAGAAAGAGAGGGAGAGAGGAGAAAGGATGCAAGCTATCGCTGAGGCTCCCTGCAAGCCCCGACCTCGCCGCTGGACCCGCAGCAGTTGTTCTCCCGGCCAGCGCCCCCGTCGCGACGCCTTCTAGATCGTGGAGGTCCTGTCGACACCATCTGCAAGGAAGGGAGAGTTAGGAAACAGCCCCAGTGAGCACTGGCACCTCCCCGAGCGGGGGATTTGGGGGATGGAGCACTCCAGAGCACCCCTGACCCACCACCCCACAGGCGAGGTGGCGTCATGGGGTCACCGCCCTCCCCAAATCTCCCCGAGGGGTGTGGGAGGGTTTTGGGGTGTCATCACTTTGCTGGTCCCTCCGTGCCACCAACTGTCCCCACCCTGCAGCAGCCCCTCCCCGAGTCACTGTCCCAACACCATTCCAGGCCTGCCACAACCCCTTTTCCAGGAGCAGAGGTGGTTTCTGGGCTATTCTGGGTGGTTTCCTAGACTATCCACAAGGTGGATGAGAGTCTGGGACCCTCCTACAGCAGGACAAGTTCCTGCCCCCCTGGCCAAGAGTGGGGGTATGGGGATAGAGCCAATCCCAGGGGCTGCTTTGCCCCTCAGCTCCCCCAGCCCTGCAAAACTCGCACCACAGAGGATGCAAAATTTTCCTCCACGAGGATCATGGATAGACACAAAGCTCTGGGAGTTGTTTCTGTCTCTCCAGAGCCCTTGTTCCCAGCATCCCGTGGCAGCAGGAACGCATCCAGCCACAGCCCAATCCCAGGAGAGCAGGATCCACAACCCACCCCAAAGCCTCACAACCGACCCTGGTTACCAGCTGCCCCCTCTCCCCGTCCCTTTGGGGCCAGAAATCAGCACCCAAAAGCATTTCCAACCCTTCAGCCCCAACCACCACCCCGGTCCCCCATCCCAAAAACCCCCATCCCTGTGGAGCAGCTCCCAGGGTGGCTCTGGAACAGAGCACTCCCTGTCCTGTTCCGCCAGGGTCGCCTCCCTCCTCCTCGAGACTGAGAACAAACAGGTTTGTTACGCCTTTTTTTTTTTTTTTTTTTTTTTTCTCCCCCGAAAGGTTTATTTTTTTTTTTTTAAGAGCTATTTATAGCACGACCGGTTTTGGAGAGGCTCGGGGAATGCGACCTGGAAAAAAATAACTCGGGAGGAACAGTACCCTGCAGAGGAACAAGACAGCTAAGCCTCGCCTGGGAACGCGCCGGGGAAACGCTTCGGGTGACAGAAGTGTCCTTGTTTTCCCAGCCAGGGATGCTGCCAGGGCCCTGCTGCCTCTCACAGTCCTTGTTCTCGTGTCCCTCTCCCCGGGAAGGGCTGTGGCATCCGCAGGGAGCCCGGTGGCACTTGTCCTCCCTGAGGACTCCTGGTGGCACTCGTCCTTTCCCAGGGCTCTGAGTGGCTCTCATCCTCTCCAAGGACTCCTGTCCCCAGCCATCCATCCCGGTGCAGTCCAGGATTGCCAGGAGCAAGGTCTGCGCTGGTTATCCGGGTTTTCCCAGGCCTGGGCGATGCTGACAGCCGTGCTCATCCCATCTCCAGGGTCATCCCTCGTCGGTGAGGGGCACCGGGAGCTTCTGGTGTCGGTGCTTTGTGCTGCACCGGGCTCTCCATCACGCTGCTGCTGCTGCTGCCGCCTTTTCCATCTTTCCTGCTTGTTTTTGCCCCTGGTCCTCCCTCCCTGTGCCCGTTATCCGCTGGCACACACCAGCGCCCGGCAGGGTTTCCCCCGCACCCCCCAGCCAAACGAGGGATCGGGTGGCAGAAGGGAAAACACTCCAAAGCCTGTGACCCATCCTGTGGCAGGGGCTTCATCGAGAGCTAACAAGAGTAGCGAGCTAACACTAATTACCATTAGCAAGCTGACGAGTGGCTAATTAGCACAGACTCCACTAGTGCTGGTGCAATCCCTGCGTTTGGCTTCACCCCCTGCCCCGGCACCTCGCCGAGGGGAGCCAACATCCCTGCCTGAACGCCCTCGGGAGCGTCCCTGGGAGCATCCCTGCATCCAGCCCCCTCACAGCCACAGCCTGTCCCAGCTTTTGGGGGGCGCGGGGCAGGGGCAGGGGCTGGGGGGCTCAGCGGAGGCAGCGCGGACGTGCTGGAAGAGCCCGAGGAGGAGGGAATGCTCACCACTGAGTGCGTGCTCCGTCATGCTCAGGCACAGGGACTCCAGCCTGTTGTTGATGTCAGGTTCAGTCACCGGCACCTGGAACTCTGCAGGGAGAAAGGGGGCCTCGGTCAGGGACTTGCCTGCCCTGCTCTGCACGGGTGGGCAAATCACCCAAAAAGATCACCCAGGGTCCGACTGGGCTCCGGCAGCACTTCCATTCCATTCCTGGGGCAATCCCCTCCAGCAAGAGACGCTCACAAAAACGGTCACCGCTCCCCTGGTATCCCAAGGGATAAATATGGGGAGCCCCAATGGCACTGCAGAGGAAGGGGATGGAAAGCAGGGGTTCAGGTGCTGGTTGGAGATGTGGGGAGAGTGGGACCCCCACCCAGGGAGGGGCAGCCCTGGGGACCTCTCAGGGCTGGATGCTGTCCATCCAGCCAGGCAGGGTTAGTGCTCGGACACGGGATGGCAGCACAGACCGGCTGTCTGGCTTCTCCATGGCCAGCCTGGCTCCCAGGCTTGGCTCCCACAAAAAAGGAGGGGGATACACATGAACTCTGGCCTGCTGCAATCCTAAACTAAACAGCAGCAAACTTTCCCCACCCTGCAGCAAAACCTGCAGACACAGCTTGTGCTACTGCAGGACAGCACGTCCCGCTTTCCACTGGCTCAGAGAGACATGGAGTGAGATCCAGGAGGGTTGAGGTCCTCGCACAGCCCGGCAAAGAGGGGTTTGTGAGCCCAGCACTGAATTATTGCTCATTTTCCTCGCGATTCATCCGCGTGTTTGGCTCCCTGATCCTCCTACGCCCTCACCCACCGCAGGCTGACAAGCAGGAGAAGCCCATTTATTCTCCTCCAAGGCCTGAGAAAAGCGCCCTTGTGGGGGTGTTTAATCCATACCCGGGAGCAGCCGCTGCTCCCGCTGCCTGGAACATATGCTGCCCAAACGCAGCCTGTGGATGAGGGCGGGTCTACTGGGGACATGGAAAACCACCCGTCCCGTGGGGCAGATTGTTGGGGTGTGTTGGTAGGAAAAGGCCCGCTCAAAGGCTGGTGAGGGGATACACAAACAGGCTTCCTCAGGGGCAGGATGCTCCAGGCTCGGGGTCCAAGGTCAGCGGGATCCTCCCCGGCTCAGAGGATGCTCCTGTGTACAGGAGCGTTTTGGCAGCGTTTGGGAGGGAAGCACTGACACAGCACCGCTTCCCTTCACACGCAGCGTGGAAAGAATTTCCCCTGAGTGCACAAAGGCAGCCCCTCCACGCTGGGGCTCCGTGTCCATCCATGAGGAAAAAGTGACGGATGAGCGACTGGCATTCCGCCTGACACGAGCCCTTCGGAAGCACGGTGGGTAAAGCACCAGCACCACGATCATATGGAGAGCCAATGGTACGTACAGGGTCAAAAATCCCTCCAGTAATGTCTGTGGTTCAGTTAATTCAGGAATTCAAAGATATCCCGGTGGGAACACAGGCCATGTGCCCGCACTGAGGCTCACCAGCACAGCTCCTTTCGCACCTCCCCCTTGTCCCAGTGGGCTGTGGGTTAAGTGAAAAAGCAAACCTGGTGCCTACCTGGCTGCTGGAACATCAGCATGGTCTGCGGGGAGGTGTGGACCGGCAGCGAGCGCGTCCTCTGCACCGAGCTGTGGCTACGGCTGGGCATGCTGTTACTGCCCCCAGGGTTGGCAAACCAGAGGTTCTGTGGGGAGCAAACAAAGGGCGGGATGTCCAGTGAAGCCCTTTGTGGCACGGGTTTATAACCAACCCCCTTGGGCTCATAGAAGCATAGAGAGGATTGGAAGGCATTGGAAGGACCATCTAGTTACAAATTCCCTGCCGTGGGCAGGGACACCTTCCACTAGCCCAGGCTGCTCCAAGCCCATCCAACCTGGCCTTGGACACTTCCAGGGATGGGGCAGCCAGAACTTCTCTGGGCAACCTGTGCCAGAGCCTCCCCACTCTCACAATCAAGAATTCCTTCCTAATATCTCCTCTAAATCTCCCCTGTGTCAATTTAAAACCCTTCCCCCATGTCCTTCACTATCTGCCCTTGTCAAAAGTCTCTCTCCCTATTTTTGTAAGGTCCTTTAGGGACTCGGCTCTCCCCCATCCACCCCTTGCTGGTCCCTCTTCCACATCCCACTGTGTGGAGGGGAGCACAGCCCAAACCACCTGCAAACTGCTCTCGGTTGCTTGAAAAGGTGAGGGGGGGGAGAAAGGGGGGGGAGAGGAGGAAAAGAGATCCAGACAAGTTAGAGGAGGAAAATCAAAGGACACTTGTGGCAAAGGGACGGAAGGGCTGGAGCTGCCACGAACGCCGACCAACCTGTCTGCCTTGCTTGAGGATGGCGGGGCTGGCGGCGGGGCTGCGCTGGGGGGTGCCCAGCAGCCCCGTGGGGCCCAGCAGCCCCAGCCGGGCCGTGGGGAGGTTGCGGGAGGGGATCTGGAACTGCCGGGGGTTCCTCCGGCCCAGCCCCGCCCCCGCGGATCCGGCTGTCGGGAGGGAGTTCGACTGGCCAAAGCCTCGGCTGCGGAGAGAGAGAAAGCGCTGGGGGTGAGGCACTGACCCCTGCGAGCCCCCTCTGCGAGGGGACAAGGGTGTCGACCCTCCCACCCCACTGAGGAAGGTCCTTCCGTCCTGCAGGGGCAGCGGGAAGGAGGAAGGCAGGGTGGGCAGCATCCTTTCCTCCTCCCGCGTGCCAGGCACCCTCCCGCCCTTCAGCAGGTCTCAGATTCACCTCTGTTCTCTTTTAAAGTTGATTTCGCTCCTGCAAAATGGGCCTGTTCTTAAACATAAGGTAAAATAACTCAAGTAGTGCCCCAGGCACCTGGTTTCTTTGAGATCTCTTGTGTGTGGGTTCTCTACAGGCTAACAAAATCTCAGCTTATGCTGTTGGGTTTTCTTTTTACTGGGAATGATTGAAGGGTTGGACCTTCTCCCCTTCCAGGAGGTTCGTTTTTACAAACCTGGTCCTCTCTGAGACTTCTCAAGTTCTGTAAAATTTGGTTAGAACGACCTAACAAGTGCAAGATTTACCAGGGAGGGCTGAGTGAAAGGTGCTTTCCTGCACAGGTGGGACTGGCTCTGCACCCACTCCCACTTCCACACTGTAATCCCTTCATCCAGCTCCTTGTGGCCACAGCAAAACCACCCAGACCTAAGAGCACAAAGGCCAAACGTCCTGAAACACCCATCTCAGAACACCAAGCCATCTTTAATTCCAGGAGGGAAGGGGCTGCACACACCAGCATCCCTCTACACATGCCCTTCACATTTAAAACCCGTGGAATGACACAAAAAATAATCAGGTAATCCCTGGAAACACAGGCAGTGATGGTGCCATCAAACACCTTTGCTCTCATCTATTCCACTTCTGATCCTGCCATCAGCACTGAAATCACTTGTCTTAATCCATTCCAAGACACTTGGTTTCATGGCACTGGGCACCACTCCTTCCTTCTGAATTCCTCATCCCAGCTGTCCCACTGCTCCCAGTTATCTCCAAAACCCTTTCTGTCTGGAGAATAAAGCACTTGCACCAGAGTGCAATACACCACATTTTGCAGAAGGAAGCAAAGGGCTGATGTTGCTGCTAAAACTGATCTGAAAATCTCTCTTCCTGCCACACCCCAACACTTCCCAGGACGACCTGAAATCCAGCACCCCCTTGGAGGTGAGCAAACACAGTGTCCCCAACACAACCCTTTTTTTTTTTTTTTTGCCACTTGACAGCTTTTTGGGAAACTTCACTGATGATGCCATCAGCAAAGGGCAGAAGACACAGAGCCCAGTGTTGGGGATAGGCTGCACAGCTGGGAAGAGCAGGATTTGGAGCCAGGGAAACCTGGTGGGATCAGTGGGGAAGGCACTGGCCCCACGTGCAAGTAAAACCCTGTTCCCTTTCCAGCCAGCGCCTGGGGACTTACTGCTGAAGCTTTTCCTGCTCTCCTCCCTCCCGAAATACGGCTCTGAATCCATCAGGATCCATCCTTTCCTTCTGGGAGACACTGGTCCCACTGGGAATGCTCTTGCTCTGGCCACTGCATCCGTCCTTCCCCTCCCAAAATCCCACTTACCTCCTCTGCTGCCGATAGCCCGACAGCTCCAGGAGGGATTTCCGAGGGAAAGACCGAAAGAGTTTCTGCACCTGCTGTTTCCATGACAGCAGCCGCTTCTTCTGGATCTCTGTAAACGCCTGCCCCCCGAAAAAAGAGAGAGAAAAATAGGAACTGAATGAATATTTTTCTGGACAAAGGGAGCAGGGACGTATGTGTGGGTGTGTGGGTAAAGAAGAGCAGCTGGAACCAGCCATCAGCAAGTCCAGAGGGAAATCCTGGTCTCTCTCAAGGATTTACTCATCTCAGGTGGAGAAAATGCTCCAGCAGCATTCCCTGTGTCCCAGAGTGACAGCCTGGCTCTGCCTCGGGGCTGCCAACCCCTTTTGGCAGAGCAGGGGCTTGACGGTGGGACCCGACGGGTGGTGAGATTTGTCACCTGGACAGAGCTCTAGAAACGCTGCCAGGGTGGGAGAAAAGCTGGGATTTGGAAAGCTGATCTGCCCTGTGGCATCCTGCATCCCATCCTCCTTCTCAGGGCTGGGCAGAGCTTGGCTCTGATCCTGCCACCAGTCTGTGTGGGAGGTGACCCGGGGTGAGCCCTGTCACCCACCCGGGCTCCCTGCAAAGGTCACCCCGGCAGGGGATAGACCTGATCCCAAGGATCCAGGCAGGAGGTGTGGGTGACAGGGACACCCACGTGCCACCACTGCTAACTTTAGACCCCCAAGGTCTCCGTGCTGCCAGCAGAGAGGAGCAGAGGTCTCTGGAGGACAATCTGGAGGCTAATTAGTGCCTGACTTGATTGCTCTGAACCAGGCTCTCTCCTGGTGCTGATTATGCCACAGCCAAAGCAGAAGGTGGTCCTGGGACATGGGCTGGCATTGGTGGGAAAAGTGCAGGCGCTCTGGGAAAAGCTCCACGTCCTCCTGGCTTTGTTCTCCTGCCCCCACCACCTCTGCTCCCCCCCCAGCGTGTGATCTCCTCCCGATCCCTGCCATATGGGCAGGTGATGGAAGCAGCCTGTTCTTCCAGGCACGGCCAGCGTGGGTGGGAAACGCCGCAGGACACCAGGGACACCCGGCCACCCCTCCCTGGCACGGGGCAGGAGCACTGCCAGAGCCCCAGGGCACAGCCTGGGCCATCCCGAGGTGGATCTGCCAGGAGCAGGAGCAGATGTAAAAAAATCCCCGCTGCCAAATCCCAAGGCCACGCGTTGCGAAATGGGAGGAGGCAACGCCAAGGGATCCGTCTGATGGAAACCGCCCGCACGCTCATCCCGGGATTCTTCCTTTCATCCAGCGGCCAACGGGACTGTCACAAGCCAGATGAATTTCCCAGCTCCAGGTCTTGGGAATTAAGTGAGCGTGGGGGGAAGTGGGAAACAACATTTCCATGCTACCGCCCGCTCCAGCCCCGTTCAGTCAGAATTACTATTAATACCCCCCAAAAATATTTGTGTTAGAAACCGAGGGGTTTACGTAAACAGACACTTTGGAAACAGTTCCTAAGTGATGGGAACAACAGTTTGAGATGATCCCTCCCGACTCACCTCGTGGATTAGACATTTGTCTATGAGCTGTAAATAGGAACTTATGTTCTCTTCGTCGGGTCGGGAAACTAAAAGTTGTGTGCAGACTGGAAAAAAGAGAGAGAGAAGAGAAGGGAAGTGAGGATGGGGACACCCAGGTGGGATCCAGGGTGGGATCCAACAAAAGCCCTGAACATCCCGTTTCCCTCGGAACCACGGGCAGGTTTTCTCATCAGCGAGAAAAAAAACGCCCTTCCCCAATTCCTGCCGTGCCGTCCTATATTTAGGGCCAGATTTTGTTCTCTGTTATGAAGGTGTAAATCCAGAGTAACACCACTGGAGTCCCCAAAATTAGACCTGAGCAACTCAGGGGCACAGGATTATTCCCTATTCCTAGGCAAGAGAGCTCCTGCTCCTATGGCTAAAGTCTGCCCCTGCTGCACACGGATTCCCACCTCTCCTGGAGGATTTTAACCTCTCTTGGAACCAGTGCCATAAAAGCAAGTGGGAATGAGCTCCCAGAGGAATGAGTTTCTCCTGTCATAACCCCTGGGCAGGGATGCCCTGCAGTGCAGGAAGAGACCTCGTCCTGGCAGGGCTTGTCACGGGAATAAAACAGGGCCAAGAGCCCTGTGTTTGGCTGTGCCTGCAGGGAATCAGCTGGGGACAAACTCTGCACCAGGTTTCTACATAGAAAACACCTCAGCTTTTTTTTTTTTTTTTTAAAAAAAAAAGGTTGGAAATAGGGACAAGGCTCATATTTCTTCATGGCATCCCAGAGTTTCTTTCTGATCGGGGTCTTCTGCAGATGACACTCCCCTTCCCTCTTCCCCAGGGAGATCTTCCTTCCCTCAGTCAGCACTGACACTAAAGTGCCACTAAGAGGGGTCAGGGCACGTCCAAGCTCACACAGATTTGCTCCAAGAGCCCTGTATAAGGCACAGGAGATCAGTCTCCAATCTCACATTGCTTCTGTCACCTCTCAGTGTGTTATTCCTGATGCAAAGCCGTGCACCCTGCACCGGATGTGGAACGGCGCCGGGATATTCCAGAGGTCCTGAATCTAGACTGGGGCTTAAAAAGGGCCTTGGACCCACTGCCTGGCACTCAAGATGGTTCACGTCCAGCCCATTGCTACCTCCCCACAAACAGAGCAAGTCCAAGGGATGCTGCTGAAAACACCCACCTCCCCCCAGTGACAAGCGACAAGTGGCCCCGGCCACGCGCGGCAGCCGCTCGCTCACCTTTCCCCATCACTCGGGTGAACTGTCCGGGCAGGTCACCCTCGGGCAAAGGGGCCCCTCCCGACTCGCCCTCGCATCCCGGCAGGTGGTGCTGCTGCATCCCGCCCGCGGCAGAGTCCTTGCAGTCGGAGCCCTGGCCCTCGGAGCCCATCAGGGGGGAGGGGTGGTGCGAGTCCGCGTCCCGGGGATGCTCCTCCGTGCTCGAGTTCTGGCAGGAGTAGGCTTTGATGGGGGTGAGGATCATTTGGTGCAGTTCCTGCAGCGGGACACGCAGGTTGCCGCCTTCCAGGATGTCCTGTTGGGTTCGAGAGAAGAGGGTTTGTCTCTGCAGGGACAACGGGACAACAGCTACGAACCAGACCCTGACTGTGACCCCCCCTGAGAATCCCTCCAGGATCCTGCTGCATTCCACAGTTAACAGCCACATTTAATTCCCCAAGCCCTTCCCTTGGACCAGGAGAGTGTGGAGCTGCTGCAGGGACTGTGTCTGATTATCCATGGATGTGTTCAGACCTGAATCCCCAGAGACAAACATGCCTTCCCAATTTCTTGGATCCAAACCCAGCAACAGACAGTCCTATTTCAGCGTTTCCAGATTTCCACCAGGAAGATGGCAACTCCAGGAGAGCAACTGAGCCTGGGAGATTTTAATGCCCAGACAGACAATTATCTTCCTCCTTTCCCTTCCCTTCCTTCAGTCCCACAATAACATCATTTCAGCTCTATTTCACTGGACCTTCATTTATTAACATGGGTTTGTCTCCAGTTTCCAGCACTGCCTTCAAGCCTGGCTCCCCATTAACTGCTCTGCCCCAAAACTGCTTGTCATACCATCCTCACGCTCTGGGATCACCTCAGAGCCCAGGATCACGCTGGGATGCAGGAGCCAGGGAAATAGGGACATCCCTGACCACGCTGGGACGGGCTGGGGGAGTGGAGGCAGAAAGGACCAGGAGGGTTTCAAGGGGAGCAGGTGGATTGTGGTCAGACACAGATGGGGACACCAGGAGGCTGCAGGTGAACTGATATTCCCCACAGGAAAAACATTCAGCCTGGAGATCCCGGGGCAGGTCCACCCAGGAGGGAGAGAATTTGGGTGCACCCCAGCCTTGCTCTTGGTGTGGACCAAGAACTCCCTTTCTGCTGTCAGATCCTCGTCCCATTGATGGGAAATAATTGCATTTCGTTTTTAATGGAGCCTGGAACAGCTCGTTGCTGGCTCCTGCACAGTCTGGCTCATGGGACACTGTTTGGAAAGAGGCAGCTCTTGGAGCGAGCTCTGGATGTCCTGAGGGAAGGGACACTAAGTGGGCACACGGGATTTTGGCGTGGAAGCCCCAAAATGGTTGTTCATCCTAATTCCAGCTTGCTCTTGGATGTCTCAGTTCCACATATGATGTCAGTCTGCTGGGCACTGTTTTTTTTTTTTTTGGGAAAAATTCCTGCTCTGCTAACCGGCAGAGAGGGGTGGAGCAGCTCTTTCCAAGAAAGCAGCAACGTTTAGCAGCGAGACACTGCCCAAAAAACATCAAGCCCCACACATGCTCCTGTTCAGCAAAAAAACTGGATGGGAAGCCTGGAAAACTGGGGAAAGCAGCTCCCAGGCAGCTCTGAGCCCCAGCAAAGTGGGACAAGGTCAGAGCCCCACAGCCCAAACCCACACCAGGAGGGCCCAGTCCTCCCGGATTTCATGGCGTGCGTGGCTGCCGTGTCAGCTGGGCTGGGCTGTGGCTCAAATCAATCCCATATTTCAACATCCCGGCGGAGGAGCCGGGGAAAGAGGCTGTGCAATCGCCTGGAAAACACAGGGCTGCAGCCAGAGGGCTGGCTCTTGGATTTAATAGTCATTATTAATAAGGAGGGTAAATATGGCTTTATTAGCTCCTGCCATACTCTGAGTACAAGCCCTTATTATAAATAAATAGTGAAGCAGTGAGCTAAGGAAAACACCAATAAATAGCAACACACCACAGAAGTATTTAAAAGCCCCTAGTGGGAGGCTCTGCGAGTTGCTGTTTGAAGATGGTGCAATTAAATATAATATAATACGGCGATAATAAATAGGGAGAGGTTGGGTGAGCTGCTCCCAGCAAGGCTGTGGTGCTGCTGCTTCCCTGCAGCCCTCTCTGCAGGGTTTAATCTTCCGTGGAAGCGACAAAGGAGTTTCTATTTGTTCTCTTTGGAAATTCAAGATGTTGTTTGTTCGGGCACCAACGTGGGTGTCTGGTGTTTTATCTGGGGACAGGTTGCCCATGTGTCATCACAGGAAAGCTCAGGTCTTTCTGAACATCCTGGAGCTGGCCAGGGCTACAGGGTGAAACCTTCCAGCTCCATGAGTGCCAGAGATGGATTAGGACCCACTCTGCAAAACACAGCTTGGAGGAACCTGGTCTAGTGGAAGGTATCACTGCCCACGGCAGGGTGCTGGAATGAGATGGTCTTTAAGGTCCTTTCCAACCCAAACCATTCTGTGATCCTATGAAATAAAACCTGCATCTGGTA
Organism: Empidonax traillii; assembly: GCF_003031625.1. Lineage (NCBI taxonomy): Eukaryota > Metazoa > Chordata > Aves > Passeriformes > Tyrannidae > Empidonax > Empidonax traillii. The sequence goes on from NW_020956582.1 coordinate 222,611, forward strand.
CAGGAGTGTTTGAGACATTATTCATATCGTGGCCAAGCCAACATCAGATTTCCCTGCAAAAGATCCCCACAACTCGTGAAACCGAAGCGTGCTTCACCCCAGAATTAACTTCTGGCTTCTTAAAAACACAAAAATGGTTGTGATTACTTACCCTTTCTAGAGATTTGAGCAGGTTTTGTCTTTCTTTTAGCTTTTGGATACTGATGACTATTTTGTGTCTTGCGCCTTTGGTAACGTTCTGTAAAAGACAGCACAACACTCGGCACCAACATTCCTCAGGGTCCACCCAAACCCTTCCTCCCCTGAAGGAAAAGGGCTGCTAGAAATTAATCAGATTTCTGAGTGCAGGGATTGGTGGGGGACATGGAAAATCACTCAGGAGACTTGCTGGAGACGGAGATTTCCAGCTAGTCTGTCCCTCCCCGGTACAGCTCCCACAGGGAGAGCGAAGGTGCTGCCTGGATCCCAAGAATAACACAGAGGTGAACCCGACAGCAAGGAGGGCTGGGACTAGAGGATCTCTAAGGTCACCTCCAACCCAAACCATCCTGTTATTCTATGACTCTACGACATTTTCAAAGGCAATCTGCCCTACTGACTTCAGAGCAGTCGGCTGCTGCAGATCGCAATCCTTGATCCCAAGTGGGGAAAAAAAAACAGTGAAGGGACTTCCACTTTTTTTTTTTCATTCCCCTAACCCCAAACTTCCCTTTTTCCTGTTTGCTTCCCGATTTCCTGCGGGGGCTGAACGCCTTCCACGGGAAGAAGACACCCAAAGGAAACGGGAAGAGTCTGACCCCCCTCCCCCCCGCCCGGAGGTGAGGGACGTACCTGTGCCTCGAGCTGGCACTCGGTGAGGGCCATCATCTCCTCGTACGTCATCTGGGAGAAGAGGGCGGCGTACTTGTGCAGCCGGAGGCTCTTCAGCCAGGCCGGGACATCTGGAAAGGACAGGAGAGCTCCGCTGAGCTCGCGGCACGGCGCGACCACGAGCGACAGCGTCGGCGACGGCAGGGGCTGCACTGGCGCCATCCCCCGTCCCAGCGGGGCTGCCGACACCTCACTGAACTCCACGGACCTTTGGGAGCACGTGGTGATGGATATGGATATGGGTGGGAAGGTGACATGTCCTCAGAGGTTGGGTTTCTGTGGGCAAGTCACTGGGATTTAGCCCGTGGGGAGCCGGCGTTGTGTCACCGCACGCCAAGCTCCTCACCGCCCTTTTCCCAGGAACGTGGGAATGGCTGAAGTTACTGGCGTGGTCGAGCTTAGGATGAGCAAGGGGATGTTTTGCCGATGGCAGGCATTGATTTTATGGTGTGAGGGAAGATGGCGTGTGCTGAAAATGGAACTGGCTGCTTAAAGAGAAATAAAAGGATGGATTTTGGATGGAAGAATGATGTGCTGTCGAAGATGGTCCCACAGCCTGTTTGAAAGGGTGACTTGAGACCTCAAAACGCACCGACTGAAATGACTTCTTCCTTCCCAGTTGTTACCTGCACTGTGGCAGCTCTGTGCCCGGCTGGATGGGTACCCAAAAATACTTTTATCCTCCCAACATCAATGTGGTTTCACAGGGAGGGACCTGGGAGGGGGATCCTTCCTCTGTGACATGCAAAACCCCACCAGACCCCACGATGGGGTGACTCCTCAAGGCTTTGCAGGTTTGGGGAGGTCTGGGGTCTGAACCTCCCCAGCTCATGCCCTGCTCCCAGCAATACCCTTGTCCACAGTCCTTGTCCCCTTCCCCACCAGTGAGACACCTGGGAGCCCCATCTGCAGTGCAGTGACAATGACAAACCAGCACCAACCCACACACCTGGAATGGAGAGAGCAGGTGGAGGCTCAGGAAATGTCTCTCTTGGGCCTAAATACCAGTTAGCAACACCTCCCTGCTCTTTGATTTGGGGCTGCCTCCGTGGGGTTCATCCACGACCTCTTCCTGAACCAACACCTCGTCACTGGCGGGGACAGGGCAGGATGGACCCTCGGTTTGGCCCCCTGAGGCAATTTGTGCATCTGCCAGAAGTCTCCTGCTGCCTGGGCTGACCCCAAACCCCTCTCCCATCCAAGCAGAGGATGCAGAAGACCCCGAAATGCTGCGTTTTGCTCACGCTCTGAATCCCCTGGCACACCCAGGATTCGATGAAATGAATGTCAATGAAATTCCTCAAGTGCTGCACAGGAGGAGATCAACCCCACACCAAACACGAGGGTAAGGCAGTTAGTGAGCAGGGATGGTCTGAAATTCACTGTTTTCTAAAGGCTCTGACATGCAACGGTCCCAAATCCTGCTACCAGCAGCCTCTTAAACTGAATTCTACTTAAAAAAACTGAAAAATTAGTAGCAGAAAGCCCCAGCTGCAGCGCAGGCTCCAATCTCAACTTCATTTTAACACAAACCCACACCATTTTAGTGGCAACACATTAAAATTCTCCCTGATCCCATGTCCCTTGGGGACATCAACCTTTCCACATGTCTGTGCCGAGGGCAAAGCCCACGGGGGTACTTCCAGAAGAGAGATGCATATACAGATGTTAAATCCTGCAGGAAACCTGTCTCCAACCTCTGCAGGGGGTCAGAGCATGGGAGCAGCTCCTTCCCTTTGCATCAGCTCCCTTGGGGAGCTGTGCCAGTCCCAGAGTCCCCCTGCCAGCAGAGACAGCAATCCTGGGAGTGGACTGGGGACAAGGAACCACCCCAGCACACAGAGATTGGGGGGGGTGGGGATTTTCCCTGTCCCACAGGGCAGAAAGAGGCGACCAGGATGTGCCAAGGACCTCACAGTCCTTGGAAAGTCCAGCTTCCCAACCCTCTCCAGGCATGGAGTGAGCCACCTGCCCAGGGAGCTGCTCTTGAATCAGCAATTACCAGGAGCTGATTGCAACGTCATGGCACGGCCATCAGGGAATTTAGAAGGAAAGCAATTCACACACAGCACATCTTCAGCAGTGCCCTCCTGGCACACCATGGACACACCCCCAGCAAAAAACCCCCAGCTCTACACAAACCCTCCTCCCAGCTGTGCCCCCCGGGAACCACTGGAATGGTTTGGGGTTGGAAGGGACCTTAAAGGTCATCTCATTCCAACCCCCTGCCACGGGCAGGGACACAGGAAGGGATGGACAGATGGACAGATGGGGTCCACAGGGAACCAAGAGTCTGCACCTACCCCTGGAGAAACCAGGGGCCAGGAAAAAGCCAACGGGCCCTTTCCCTCGAGCACAAAGATGGGTGGAAAGAAACAGGTGACGTGAGGGCATAAAGATGGACAGAAAGGAGAGAAACGGTGACATTAAGGGAGAGGAACTGCTAAGCCACGTCAGATGAGGGTCTGCCATGGGTCTGGATTCCCCACATTCTGGATCTCATGGGTCTGCATCCTCCTGAGGATGCCCTGGAAGGTGCTAAAGAAGGAACAAGCTGGCCAGCAGTGGGGTGACACCGAGCCAGGAGAGCCTGCAGGTGCTCGGGGAGATGAAGCTGCGATTCAGAGAAGGGAACTTGGCAAAGGGAGCAGCTGCTCCGGGTGGAAGACGATGCAACCCCATAAAAATGCACCAAGTTGTGCGTTTCTGCAGGGACAAGAAACGGCACGATCAGAGTGCAGGGGACGGGTAGTCCCTGGTTTTGCTTTTTTCTTTTTTTCCCTCGGGAAGAGCTGTGGGGATACAAAGGATCACACGCAGCCCACGGTGCTGCTGCCTGCAGAGGGATGTCTTAATGTGTGGAGCTGATTTAATGGATTATTGCCCTCTGGGCAGCCTTTGGCTTCTGCAGACTTGGCCACGTGGATGGATTCCACGGCACTGGGGAGTTTCTACCCATGCAGGTCCTGGAGTTGCAAGCTGTGGATCACAGGGAGCCCAGCTCCCCGTGCTCTCCTCTCCAGCTCCATCAGCAGAAACCTGGAGAAAGGAAGTGTTAAACAGCTCCCTCTGCACCACTTGCTCCCCAGAAAAAGGGTCTCCCAGGTCTGACAGGACCCGACCCGCCTCCATCACACTCCTTGGAACCACGAGGGGGTTTTTCATGCATTTGTTTCATGCACATCAAAGCCATCCAGAGCCAAGCCAAGTGCAGCCCCACATCACACAGAGTTACACACATCTCAATTTGTCTGCAGTTAGACTGAAATCAGAGACCTTGTGACTATTAAAAAACATGACTATTTCCTCATTCTGACACACCACTGGCCTTCACACAATTGAGCTGCCTTGCATTAACGCAAACTGGAGTTGTTTAAATCAGTCTGAGAGCTGCAGGGCCGTTCTCTCTGTTCCCAGGAATTCACAGTCTGTGTGTTTGCCCAGTTTTCATCCGTTTATTCCTTCTCAGCCTGAAGTTTGCTCTCCCTCTACGACTGCAGCAACAGGGTTTCCATTTCTGCCTTGATTACCAGCAGGATCCCACACATTTAGTGCCAAAATCTCTGTGAAATGCAGGCATAATGGGACGGCCGACTGAAATCGGTTTAGAACCGAAACACACAGGTTAAATTCACTGCAGACCAGGATCCCCAGCCAAAACTTCCCCAGATGCTTGGTGGGTACCAAACACCGCAATGGCAAATCACACGAGGCTTGCTAAGCTTACTCTAAGCTATTTTTCACCGTAATAGAAAAGAAAAAAAGAAGAGAGAGGAATAAAAAAAAAGGAGCGCCGCTCGCAGCCGAAAGCCGCAGGCGATGGAAAAATTCCAGCTTTTTGGAGAGCTGGCAGCTCGCAGGGTTCTTCTGGGGCAAAACCAGCCCACTGGCACCCGAGCGCAAGACGTCAGATCGGGACCAGCTGCTGCTTGGAAGAAAACCTGACTGGTTTCCCCCCTGAACCTGAAATTCCTGAGCCGGGAAGAAAGGCCGGAAGGCCCCGTGTGCAGTTGGTTCCGAGGATTCTCTCCCCAAACCGCCGTCCCGGCCCTCCTTGCCTCTGGGTGCTGGTGGGGGGGGGGTCGGGGGTCTGGTTTTTGCACTCACCTTTCATCCCACTCCCTTCCTCCTGGAATGTGTTACGAGCGGAAGGCTGATCTTCTAAATGTTCACTCCCACCACTTCCCGAAGAGGCTACACTGCTTTGTGGAGACAGGGGGGCATGATCGGAAGGGATGCACTGGGGTCCTCTAGCCCGTAAGTCCTCATGAGACATCCATCCATGTCCTAGAGGCTGGTTTGGCACATTCATGGGTGGGGTAAGGGACACAGAGCGTTTCAAAGGGCTGTGGTGTGTCTGGCCTGAGAGAACTGAAAAAAAAAAAAATAAATAAAATCAAAGAGGTTATTCCCCCCTCCGCGGCCCGGGATGCAGCAGAGTCCCCCGCCAAAAAAAAAAAAAAAACAGCAAAAATAATAATAAAAAAATCATCAAATGAAATCATAAAATGTGTGGTGGGGGGTGCCATGGTGCCTCGCAGCGCTACCTGATCCCTACCCTGAGCTTTGCCTCCCGGGAAGCAAAAGGGATGGGAACACCGGCGAGGAGATGGGTTTGCACGAGCTACGTGGGGCTGCTCAAGGGAAGGTGCTGCGTGGACTGCAGCTCTAGGGAGGAAAAAAAATCAGCTGAGCAGCTCTGCAGCATAAAAATCCCTTGGTTGGGGGAGCCAGGGGAAGCATCTCTGTCTCTCCCTTTGGATTAGGGCTTGGCTTGTGCCCTGGAACACGAGCATTTACAGATCTGCCAAAGTCGCTGGGGGGGCACTAAAATCACAGAATCATGGAATGGTTTGGGTTGGAAGGGACCTTAAACATCCTACCATTCCAAACCCCTGCCATGGGCAGGGACACCTTCCACTAGCTCAGGTTGCTCCAAGTGTCCAAACTGGCCTTGGATACTCCAGGGATCCAGGGGCAGCCACAGCTTCTCTGGGAAACCTGTGCCAGGGCCTGCCCACCCTCACAGCCAGGAATTCCTTCCCAATCTCCCATCTAACCCTGCCCTCTGGCAGTGGGAAGCAATTCCCCCTTATCCTGTCCCTCCAGGCACTTGTCCAAAGTCCCCCTCCAGCTCTCTTGGAGGGAAGGCACCAGGGAGACCTTGGAGCCCCTGTCAGTGCCTAAAGGGGCTCCAAAGGTCTCCCTGGAGCCTTCCTTTCTCCAGGCTGAACAATCTGGCACTTGGCTGAGCTCCCATCAGCAGTCAGAACATCCCAGCTCAGCCCCCCTTCAGGTGCTCTTCCAACCATGTGCCTTTTCACCCTCCACAAGACCAAGCACTCAAAACAACAGTGAAAACACCCCCCTGACAATGAGATGAGGCTGAATCCCCTTAAAAAAAAAAATCTTCGGATTTCCTTTTCCTTCCCAGTTTTTTGTGGGTTCGCATTCCCTGGCTGAAAGTTCGATACTACCAAGTTCAATTTATTTTTAACAAATTTAACTGTCTTAAACAGTAAGACACTGTATTTAGAGGGAAAGATCATTAAATGGTTTGGACTGGGAGGGATCTTAAGGACCATCTTAAAGACCAAGGGCAGGAACACCTCCCACTAGACCAGGATGCTCCCAGCCCTGTCCAACCCAGCCTGGAACACTTCCAGGGACTATCTTTGTTTCCAGTGATGAAAAATGTATGAAAAGATTGCTCCATTTGCTGAACAAAATTCAAATTCCATCATTCACAGTCACTAAACTAACTGCTGGTTAAACCATAAATGCTGTTAGTATAACGTAATGCATGGATTTAGGATGGAAACCAAGGTAAATTTCCCTGCTCCAGGGAAATCTGAGGGCAGAGGGGTTCAAGTGACCTTTCAGCCCGTGCAAAACAGAAGCAAAAACTTTTTTTTTTTTTTTTTTTTGCAGTTTTTCTTTCCAAATCAAATCTCTAAACTGTACAAAACCCTGGGGGAAATCCATTGTTCTCGTGGCTTTTCCTCCTGAAGCATTAAAAGCCCTAAAGCTCCTTAATCTCCTTTTTTGCATTTACAGGAGTTCACCAAAACCACTCGGGCTCCTCTGCGTGTTTATTATTTAATATGAACGAGTCTTGGTGGAAAACCCCCAGCCAGGTGCACTGTGCTGTAAAAGTTAAGCCAGGCTTAATTCCCAGCTCAAGCCTGGGGGGAAAAACCCACCATCAAAACCATCCCTGCTGAGCAGGAGCGGGATGGAAATGAGGGACTAGCGGGGTTATAAAAGGAGGGGAGAGAGAAACACCACCTCTGAAAAGCAGCTGGTGCCAAAGGCAGCTGATGGATGAGGCCAAAACCCCGCAGATTTCTGCAATATCCAAATAATTCCTGTTTCTGAGAGGGTTTTCTTGTAGCAGCACAGAACACCGAGTCTGCAGGGACGCAGGGGAATGGCTTGTGGGGAAGAATTTGTTCCCTTCCCATTAAATAACTGTAGAAACATCTTCCACAAATCCCCTGGCACAAAAGGAGATCCTGAGATGGCTTTCAGAACAGTGTTACGCTTCCCAAAGTTGTGATGTGATGCATCCTGATGGGGGAATAGATGGATTTAAGAAGCTATTCTAGCTCTTGGCTTTGCAATTGTAACCCTAAAAAGCAGCACCACAACAAGGCTCTGTAGATGTCACATCGCCCTCCCAGGAGAAGAATAAATTTAGCATTAATAAAAAAATAATTTAAAAAAAATTAAATTATAATTCACCCCTTGGTGAATTATAGGGGGAATTACAGGGAAAACAGTGGGTGAATTGGTTGAAATGCATCACCAGGGCTGAACATCACACCCACACTGCTCAGAGCCCCAGAGCAGCACTTACACCACCCTCTCCCCACCAAAATCTTGCAAACAAGGGGATATTTTTGTCTTAAATCCAGCCCAGATTCCTCCCTGAGCAGCAACACCCTTGCAAACTGCTGCTCTTCCATCTTAATTTTATGTCTCCTAATTGGAAATCCGTGTTGGCTGGAAGAGAAATAACCAACTCCACGGGCTGGACAGGGACAATTAGAAACCATCCAGCGCAGTGGGTAAAGATCAGCTCCCCCTCTGTCCCTGCATCCAACAGAACATGTTCTACTAAGCCATATTTTTACTATGAGTCTCAATCCACACAACTTCCCGAGATGCAGGAGGGATAATAATCCCTCTATAAAGGATGCTGCAAGTCACCAGCTCTTTGAAACACCCCCCAGCTACTCCGGGTGCCAGACAAGGGATTATTTAAGAGCTCTTAGCACTGGCATAACTTTAGGCTCCACTTCCCTGTAACCTGTCTCCATCAGCAGCCATCCTTAAAAATGCTGCAAATCCCAGGGTGGCACCTGCCAGGTGTGCACACCCTTCTCCCTCTTTTAATCTGCAACCCCCAGGAGGAGGATTAATAAACGTCAACTTTTACTAACGCTGCTGCTTGTGGTCATGGCTTCGGATTCTTGAAATGGAGGATGCAGCCAATTACTTCCAAAGCAACAGTTTAGTGTAAGTCCTGACCTGCTTATGACCCTCCTGTGTGCTTTTTGGATGGTCCAAGGTGAACCCAGGGCCGCTCCTGCTAAAATAAATGCTCCCCCGAAGGGATTTAACTCCAGCAGGAGCAAACCACGTGCGACTTTATCGCCCCTCACACTCAAGCCTCCTTTCTTTTATTGCGAAAATATTAAGCTTTAATTCAAAAAGGAAATGTAATATGTTCTTCTGGGGCAAGATAAGCTCCCAGGAGGTGGCTGGGCACGCCTGCCTTTCTGAGCGCTGCGGGCTGGGCCAACAAAGAGCGGAAAGCACCGCTCCGGAGGGCAATCCACGCTGGCACACGGACACCCAACCGCTGGGAAGTGTGTCCCACTTCTGGTTTAGAAGTGCTTTCCTGCTCTTCAGATGGTGTAAGAGCCCTGCAAGGTCCAGCTGCTTCCAAACAGGTATCCAGCGGGACAGGAGCCAGAGCAGATCGTGGTCCTCCCTGGGATAAGCTGGTTGGTGCTGCCTCTTTGCTCAGCCCGCCCCAGGCCCTGTTTCCTTGCAAGGAACTTCTCTGTGACCTCCAGAGTGGGATCAAGCTCAGCTTAATATTCCCAGGTAAAAAAAATTAGAGAAGGATGGAGAAGGAGGGATGGCAACAACTCATCAGCTCCCCGTGGCAGGCGGTGGCTGCGGAGCAGGGAGCAGCTGGGAGCATCCCTGTGGGAATCCCCACCACCTCCCCGGGCAAATCCAGCTTTATCCCAGCCCAAAGCCTGGCTGTGCTGGCAGGCACAACAACACACTTACAGAAACTCTGAGGCTGCAAGTGCTCTCACCCCGTGAAGCCCTTGAGTTTGGGATTTTTTTTTTTTCCCTCTTCCCTTTTGAAGTGGCGTCGCCTATTTTGGGAGGCAAGGGCTCATTTCAAGAGGGTTTTTGTTCGCTGAAGACCACGTGGAACAGCGTCAGACATTTGTGTTGTGGTTTCTCAGGATTTTTGAGCCAATTTTTTTCAGCCTGAGAAGGGAAAAGCCACCCATTCCTGTAATTAGAGCTGAGTAAGTGGGCTGTGCAGGCAGATTTTCCTCCACACAGCGTGGGATGGCGATGAGGTGCTCGCTCCCCCCTCTGCCCTTTCATTAAATCTGGCCTAAAGTGCCGCAAAGTCCTTGACAAGGCACACGTGGGGCTGATGTGAGTGTTTCCAGCAGAGCCAGACCCACTGCTGAGTGTTCAAACCATCTCTGGTCCCCATCAGGTCCCTGACAGCCAGAGGATCAGCCCACAGTCCACACAGCAGGTTACAATTCCAAGTAACATCACCCCCGTGGCTACAGAAAGGAAAAAGTGCTTGCGAGGTGCCTGCTGAACTCCCTGGGAGGGTTTTGTTTGTTTTCACTCTAAAAATGGTGATTTTTTTGGTTGCAAAGCAGCTGGTGGTGCCTCCCCAGGTGGTGTCTGCTCGTGTACAGCTCCCTTCCTGGCCCGTGGGTACCTGGAGCAGCAGCCTGACCCCAGCTAATCGTTTTGAATCCACTGAGGGCACACACAGAGTGTTTTGTGCAGCCCGGAGGCTCCCCCACGGAGAGAGGGAACACTGAGCCACCCCCCCTCACAGAACAACCCCCCAGGTTCACCTCGGTTCTCCTCTTTGCCTCCTCCTTGCTACCCCGGTCACGACGCATCCTCTCCTCCAGGAAGGCTTCCCCGCGCTGGCAGCGCAATCCTCGCGGCTTTTCCAGCGTTCCTGCGCTCGGAAACAGCCGCTGGTGGCTCTCAGTGCCCGCCTGGCACCCGGCCTTCCTTCCTGGGCACCCCCCATTCACCCTCTCCCCCACGCTGCCCTTGCCGGAGCAGAACCCAAAGGAACATTTTTTCGGCTCCACATCCCCTAACCCTTGGAGCCTTTTGTTTGTGCCTCTTTTTTTTTTTTTTTTTTTTTTTTTTTTTTTTTTTTTTTTTTTTTTTTTTTTTTTTTTTTTTTTGCTTTTTTTTTGCTTTTTTTTTGCTTTTTTTTTGTCTCCCCGTGTTTTGTGGCTGTTGACTTTAACTGCGTTTTCGTAGGAGATGGATAATCCACATCCCGGCCCCTGAACCGGCGGGGTGATACAAGCCACGAGGGGGTGAGACCCCAAATGCAAGAAGGCCACTGGGTGTAAGGAAAAGAGTGGTATAAGGAAATCTGTGGTATTATCCCCTGCATTAGGGGAAAAAAACCCCATACAAGGAGAGCCCTGCCTCGGGCAGAGAAATAGGAAGAAGCACAGACTGCAGAGAAGCCTGTCAAGCAAACTTTTTTTTAAAGAAATGACGTTTTCAAACACAGTTTCCTGTTCAAGAAACTGGACAGAGAAACAATAACCCGCTTGTTGCTGCTCTCTCCAAGCAGGGGCATGCGAGGCACCATCCAGGCTCAGCGGGAAGGAACCCTCACAGGGGGTTTTGCGAGTCCCTGAACGGCACAAACACAAACACTCGTGGATCCTGGCTCTGCCAGGAATTGCTGTGACTGTTATTTACTCATTTGTGTGGCAGCAGGAGCGGGGCTGAGCCTAAAGATGTGTAAACGCAGCCCTTGGTGGTTTCGGGAATCCAGCGGGATGCGTTTCTGGAAGGGAGCCCAGCTTGTCACACCAAGGAGCAGGAGCTTGGGAGCTGCTTTCAGTCTCCTTCATAGAATCATGGAATGGTTTGGGTTGAAAGGGAAGGTGGGAACGGATGGGGGATGGAGGATTAGGGTCATGTTGCAAGAAGGTTTGCTGCCCCAAACAAGGTGGCTCTCGGGGTAAGCGCAATGCTCTGATTTCCAGGCCACTAAATGTGGGTTTTTCTCATGCATTTGTACACAAACCACAGATAAAACAGTGTGTGAACCCTGGGAAACCCTGGCCTGTTAACAGCAACACTGCTGCGCTGAACCAAGCCTCCCTAATTGTCCCAGAAAATAGTTTTTGCTATGGGCTTCTGGGAGAAATTCCTCTCCTGCTCACGGATCAAGCCAGGTAAGCGGCACTGGGATGCAGAAACTCTCCTTCCTACAGTCCTCTTCAACCCAGAAGAGATGTCCAAGAGCATTTTCTTTGCTCAAGCAGCAGCCAGGGCTCCCCACTGCCTCAACCCCTGGTCTGAGAAGCTGAGACCTCCTCCAGCATCAGCTTCCACCACACTCCAGATGGAGAAACCCCTCCATCACTTCCAGCTGGGAGATGCACATCCTTTACATAGCAATATGCAACCTGTGGAAAACTGGGAGTGGGAAAAGAAGGGTCTTAAACCAGTCAAGGGCAAGGGGTGCATGCAAAACCTCTGGAATTTCCTCAGGACAAATGCCTTCGTGTTTTAGCCTTATCAGCTTCCTCTGGTCTCCACCTCTTGGGGGCTCACATGTCCTGTCACAAGCACCCTCTGGATGGGCTGGCAACTCCTTCTGCTCTCTTCTGATTCCAAGAGCATGAAATCTTTCCAGCTCCAGGAGAGAAAGAAAAGCCTGCTGGGTCTCCAAGGCCACCAAGGGGAAAATGCAGGATCCAGTTCCCCACATGAGACGATGCAAAAGATGGTGCCCAGCAACGACGTCCCATGACAAGGGGAATGGCTTTAGACTGCCAGAGGGCAGGGTGAGATGGGATACTGGGAAGGAATTCTTGGCTGTGGGGGTGGGGAGGCCCTGGCACAGGTTGCCTGGAGAAGTGGATGCCACATCCCTGAAGTGCCCAAGGCCAGGTTGGACGGGGTTTGGAGCAATCTGGGTTAGTGGAAGGTGTCCCTGCCCACGGCATGGGGTGGAACTGGATGGTCTTTAAGGTCCCTTCCAACCCAAGCCAGTTTGGGATTCTGTGATTCCATGACTCCTGAGCCCTGAAATGCTCCCCAGCAGCAACAGGACAGTCCCGGCTGGTATCACAAAACATGGATTAATTCTTTCCCATTACTGCTCCAAATTAACTCAGCTCAGCTTTCCACCTCCTCTGCATACCCACAGCAGATGCATCCTAAAAATCTGCCTTCATCATCCTCCAAAACATTCCTGATTGCTCAGATATTGCCTCACACTGGAGCTGTGACACGAGACCGCACTGCTCAGCAAACAGGGGGACTGTGGTTCCAGGAAAACACCCGACACAGAACAACCAGAATCCAACAGGATTGCGTAACCGATGGGAACGGCAAACTGCAGGGGAAAATAAAACTAAATAATAATAATAATAATAATTTAAAAAAAAAAAAAATCTCACACAGCTTCAAGGCTGCCAAAACAGAGCCATTGATTCCAGAGTGTTTGATCCATTTGCATGCAGAGAGCTTTGCTTTGGAGCCGAGATGGAAACAAGAGTCTTAATATAGCTGGAGAGAAAATATCCTCCTTGCACTCCTCTAACTGCACTTTGATAGGAAGCAGCCACAGAGCAGATGGTGCCTATATATAATCACCAGACCTATTATCCCAGCCTCTTTTAGTAATTTGAAGGATGTGATAACCACAAGGAGAGCAGCAAATATTCC